>NW_028292196.1:0-17000 GCF_963383615.2 Lipophrys pholis
AAAGATAAAAATAATTAATAAAAATTATCACCTAATTAAAAATATAAAATGAAAAGATTAACCATAATAAATAAAAAATATCATAATAATAGAAAAACAATATAATATCAAATGAAATAAGGCATTTGTTATTATCACGCTAAAATGATAATTCGATTATTGGAGATATTAATATTCGGATTGCTGAGAAAATGATTTAAAAGGGGTTTACTGATCATCAGAAAGCAGGGATTTTAAAAAATATTAAAATTAAAGTAACTGATTTATGATATTTTATAAGTTATTTGTTTATAATTTATAAATGTTAATTTATAAAACTATTTATCAATTAAGAATATCTTTTATCAAAATTTATATCTTTTATAAATTTTTAACATCTTCTCCTTTATTTTTCAATCTATTTATTTAACTTTTTAATAAATCATACATGTATTCTTTTTTATTTTTTGTTAATATATCATTTTATTTAAAATAGGGTTTAGATTAAATTTTATTAAATTATTCATTTTTATCTTCATATTATTAATATTTAATACTCACATTCTTAGTATATCCTTTTTTAAACATGATTATTTATTTTTATTATTTATCTTATTAATATTTAATAGTTTATTTTAATGGAAATTTATTAGATTAAATAGTTATTTTATTATAAAGAATTCTTTCTTTATGTATTTGATTTGCTGTTTTTAAAATAGTGTTGATATGTATATTGGTAGGATAATTAGTAAGCATTTTAATCCATTATTAATTACTTTATTATTAACGTACTAATTATAATATTACATTTTTAATGAATGTTAAGTATCATAGAGGCTACAATACAATGCAAGAATTATAATTAAGATTTATTTTAATATAAATCCATAAAAATATGATCTCCTAATAGAAGTATTTATGATCTATCAAATTGTAGAATAAATAAAGTTTTGATCCAATTTTGAATAATATTTTCAATATTAATTTTATGTAGATGCATAAAATGAAAAAGACCAACATTAATCATTTTGATTTTTAATTGTATTTACCTCTGAATAGATAGATTTGAATTAAAATAAGGATAAATATATTCCATTATCTTTTAATACATAATAAATATATCATTCTAAAGGAATTATTAATCTTGTAGAAATAAGAATAATCTAGATGATTAAGTCTAATCCTTTTATTTATCTTTAAATAATTAATACACTAAACAAAGGATTATATTCATACTATTATAATATTTTAATTATCTACAATAAACCATCAACACATTCTTAAACATTGATTTGATTTCTATACTTTTATATTCCTCTTTATCTTGAAATGTATTATCTACATCTTCACTGATTCCTTTTTTATTTAATGTGATTTGAGTCTATTATTTAGGCTTCAATGATAAAGGATCAATTCTATTAACTTTATTTGATAATTGATTAAATAATGATTTCTTTAATGATGCATATTTATTCCTATAGTTATTAAGTTTATTAATTTTAGATTAATTTGTATCTTCCTTATCAAATAGTCCTATAAACACTTGCCAAAAATAAACTCTCCATCCATGAAGTCTAGATTCCCTTTCAGAAATGAATGATTTAATATCATTCAAGTGATCCATAGTATTATTGAGTATAGTATAACAAGAAGGTATTTTAGTATTGAATTTATGCATTGTTGAAATTATATAAAATGAAGATTTATGGTCCTAAGGCAGGTTCCCTTATCAATAAGTGTTTATTAACAGCATAATTGGTAGGAGTAAAACTTGATCATATAGTAAAGACATCTGATGAAATAAAGAGTAGTGATTTGATAAAATTAAATCCATTAGGAAAAGTACCTATTTTATAAACTGATTAAGGTGGAATATATGAAAGTAATGCAATTTGTAGACATCTTGCAAGAGTTGGTAATAAATTATATGGTTGTAATATATTTGAATAATGTCTTATTGACTAATGGCTTTAATTTATTAATTTATAAATAGGTCCTAGTTATATTATTATATATCAAATAACTAAAGGATATATTAAAGGTACAAAGACAGATTTTGATAAGGCTATCAATGAAATCAATAATTGTCTTAAGATCTTTTAAGATCATTTAAAAGGGAAACAATATCTTGTAGGAGGTAAATTATCACTTTGTGATGTTGTATTATCAGTTGGTATGCAATAACTTTATTGTTCATTCTTTGATGATGGATGGAAAAAGAATTTCCCTTTATTAACTAAATATTTAGACAATATATATTCTATGTAAGAGACTATTAAAGTTATAGGCAAAGTAGAGGCTTGCAAAAAGAGGAATTATCCCAAATTATAAAAAGAAGAAAAGAAGAAGGAAGAAAAGAAAGAATAAAAGAAGGAAAAGAAAAAAGAAGAACCTAAGAAAGAAAAGAAAAAGAAGGAAAAGTCTGATAATTAAGAATAAGATTAATAAGAATATCATTAAAAGAAGAAAACTAATCCATTAGATTGTCTTCCTAAATCAACTTTCATACTTGATGATTTTAAGAGAGAATATGTGAATGCAAAGGCATAGGATAGGAAAAATGTATTAAATGAGCATTTATGGAAGAAGTTTGATAAATAAGGTTGGTCATTATGGAAAATATATTATGATAAATATGAAGGAGAGGGATAAAAAGTATATTTAACCAATAATTTAAAGAATGGCTTTTTACAGAGATTAGATCATTTCAGAAAGTATTCATTTGCAGTTCATGGAGTATATGGAGATTAACCTAATTTATAGATAAGAGGAGTATGGATGTGGAAAGGTTTAGAAATACCAAATTAAATGAAATAACATCCATCATTCTAATATCATCAATTTATACCTCTTTCTATTAATAATGAGAATGATCGACTTACATTATAAGAATATTGGTTGAAAATGGGATAAGATGATAAAGTTGAAGGATTGACTGTTCAAGAAGCTAAATATTTCAAATGACATTATTTATATTATTATTAAAATTTAATGTAACAGCCATTTGCTTAGAAAGTTTATTTAAGACTTACTAATATTATTTAGAAGGAATGTTCATAAGAATGTCCATCTTCACTTATGACATTTAAAATTGTACTTATTAAATCTCATATCTAATGTATTAAGATCATTCATTAAAGTATTACTTAAAATAATAATCTATGTAAAAAGAAGAATTTATTTACATTGGATAATACAATAGATATTGAAACTGAAAAATCCATTTCTGATAGATAGAATTCTGAATAAAATATTTTGTTAAGGAAAAAAGTTGAAAAAAATATTGTCAATGATTCTAAGCAAAAAAATAGGGAGATAGACCAAGTTAATAAAAAATATTAATAGAAAGTGAAATAGTATTAATAGAAAAAAGAAAATATTAGTGAAATATCAGATTTAGAGAAATAAATTGCAAAGTTAAAACAATAGAACAATAAAATTGAAGATTAAAAAATAAATTTAAAATATTAGAATAATAATCTATTAAATAAAATTAATCTAATCAAAAAGAAATAATAAATATCTGACTTTAATGTTTATAGGAAAGATATTTAAAGGATCAAATAATAAATAAAAAAAATGATAAGAATTGAAGATTTTTAAAGGATAAATATTTTATATTAAGAATCTCAAAATTAAAATTTAAGGATCAATAGCTAATTGAAAAGGTAATTAGAAGAAAATAATAGACTATCATTTTATTGTAATTAAATGAAATTAAAAGTTCAGATGATTAAAGTATAGAATTAAAAAAAAATTAAAAATATATAATAGAAATATTCAATTGAATTAAAATAAAAAGAAATTCAATAATATAATTAATTATTAAAGGTTATAAAATAAAAAGAAAAAATATCATTGTAATTGGAAAATTCAGTATTATAAATTAAAAATCTATAATAAAATTATTAAACTAAATTAAAACAAATTTAAATTAAGCAGCATAATTAATTATCCAAAATTATGAAATAGAAATAGAATCTTGTGGCATAGAAGTAATTAGAAATTTATAATTTATAATAAACTTGTTAAATTATAAAATAAAAATAAATTAAACAGCATAATTAATTATCCAAAATTATGAAATAAAAATAAAAAATTTAATTATAATTGAAGCAATTTAGATAAAATAATAATTAGCTTAAAAATATTTTAAAGGAATAATAATAAATAAAATAATATCTCATATTACATAATAAATAATTTAAATAAAAATGTTAACAACTTTAAAAATAAAATATTAATTTAATAGGTGAAAATTATCAATTAAAACTTTAATTTGAAAAAAAAATTAATATTATTCAATAAACTTTATTAAATATAAATCAAAATAATATTGATAACATAAAATTTTAAAATTAATTTTCAACAATTTTATATTAAATTATGATCAAAATTAAATAAAATAAATAACTTAAATAAAAAAATGAAAATAATATGTCTTTGTTAAAATTAATAAATTAAAATTTATTTAACAAATAACCTTTAATAATAAAAACATAAAATATAAATAGTTAAATAATTTAGTTTTCCAATAAAATTTAATAATTTAAAAAAGACGCATATAATTTATAAAATCTATTATAATAACAATCTATTTAAATAAAAAAAGCTGATGAATTAATTGAGTAACTCTAAAAATAGAAAATTTATATTAATTTAAAAATGCAATAAAAATAAGAATCAATTCATAATTAAAAAATAAAAAATGAACAAATTTTATCTTAATTATAATAAATAAACAAATAAAAATAATTCATTAATAATTAATTAGCATAAAAAAAATCAGAATTGCTCTTAAAAAATAAAAAATAAATTAATTAATTAAATAACTTTAATATCGAATTGACAAACAATATTTAAATTCTTTAAAACAAAGTTTTTGGCTTAGAAAAATAATTATAGAAAAAAGAGCATTAAATTAGATGTATATCTATTAATTTCTAAAAATAATAATTTGATAAAAGATGTAATAATTAATATGATTTTGATAAATAAACTACTTATGAATTATAAAAAATCATTGATGAACAAAATATTACAGAGTAAAGAATAAAAAATATTTTATATTCCCTTATCTTCGAACGATTGAAAAACAATTAAAAATTAAAAATAAGCATTTTATAAAATTTAAAATTAAGAAAACAATTATCAAGGCCTAACAATACTTAAATGAAGATTTTTTTAATTTCAAAAATTGGTTAATTTTTATAGATTTGCAGTAAAAGGATTATATAATTTGGTCAAATAAAAAAATAATAATTATCTCTAATAATAATTTCATAGTTAAAACTTTGTGGAAAAGTGATGAGGGATCATTTATAATCTATTCACTGATTTTAATAAATAAATTTATTATTATTATAAATGGCATTTGTTTTTGAGACATAAAGAAAATTATTAGACATTAATGAAGGATCAGGATTATCCCCAGATTATTATCACATTGAATAAAGGAAAAAACAAAACAATTATGCTCCTTTTTTATCAACTCAGATGAGAAACAAAAAGAAGAAATTTCAGGCAGTTATTGAACCAGGGCCAGGTAATTATTAAGTATATAGTCATATGTCCAAGCCATTAATTTAAACTACTATTAATAGAAACAGTGTCATTGTTAAAATTAATGCTGCAGGTACTTCATCATTTAAATCTAATGATCAAAGATTTAAATAGAAGATATAGAATTAAAATCCAGGGCCAGGTTAATATTAATGTATAGAAAAGAAACATTCATTTAGAAACAATAAACAATATAATATTATTAAATAAGTCAGGAAGAAGAAAGTAGGATCTATACCATAAAAAGTTTTTAATTTATTTCAATAGAAAAATTAACATTTAATTAATAAATAAGTCAAAATAAAACCTAAGAAATACAAGGCATCAGCATGGTCACTTAACAAAACAAACAGATTTTAATAAAATAAAAATTCATAAGTAGGTCCTGGCAAATATTTCATTAATAAAAGAACTCACAAATAAAGTGACTATAGAAATAATCCTTCCTCAATATTCATTTCATAAACTTGTAGAACTTACTTTGATACACATTATTATAAGACAAATCAAGATTTTAAAGCTAAAATAAGATAAAAAATTAATTTTAAAGATCCTTTACCTGGGCCAGGACAATATTAACTTGATAAGAAAAATTAGAATGAAAAACAAGCTGTTTATCAATTTTTTGGATCAACTGTATAAAGATTCAAATAAAATAAGAATAACCAAATTAAAATGGGACCTGGATTCTATTAAATTAAATCAGAGTTTGATTAAATTAAATAAAAGGGAGAATAAGATTATGTTATTACTCAATAAGAACGAAGACCAAGTTTCTTTTAATATGGAAAAGCTGAAAATCCAGGACCAGGCAGTTATGAATATGATTACTCAAGTTTACAAAAAGTTAAAACTATTAAAAGGAAAGGTAAAAATGTTCAATGTTTTGGGGCTATTGGAGGAAGATTTGATTATAATAGCAATTATATTTTATAATAAACTTAAAAACCAGGACCTGGTCATTATTAAAATTAAATTCCTTAGAAAAAGAATCAAACTTCATCTGCATTCAAATCAAAAGTTAATAAATTAGATTAAAGAACAAACTCATTTTCAGGAAATCCATTTTATTAGCTTAAACAGTATGATATTTCAAATAAAATTAATAAAAAGAAAGCATATCTTTAAAATTTAAAAAAGATTTAAGTAGAAAGGCCTGCCTTTGATTCAAGTTTAATGAGGTTTAGACATTATTAATAAAGCAATAATACTAAAACTTCTTAATAAAAAAGATAAGAATTTTTAAATAATAAATAAATAACGACTAAATAGTAAAAAAGAAATAAAGAATTTTCATTCACTAAAGAAAGGAGATTTAATAAAACGCCCTATAAAGCTCCACCTGTTGGAATATATGATCCCTAGATAACATAAAAAAAGAGTTATAATATTAAATATAATGATATGTTATGATTATTATTTAAAGAATATATTTTTATTAATAATATATTACAAAATAATACAAATAAATATATATTATATTATTAATTAATCATAACTAATTTAACTTTTTTTTCAATAAAATATAGGATACAGCAAATTTGTTCAATTATTATAATTTAAATTATTATATATAATTTCTACAATTCTAATAATCCAATAAATAATTTTTCTACAATTTATCTATTCTCTCAGCCAAATTAAAATTTTTTTAAAAATTTTTTTATCCATAAGATTGTAATTAAATTAATTAATTTCTTTTTTTTATTAGTTATAAATTTTTATTTATGTATTTGATGATATAATTAAATTTATTTATATTTTACATGAGTGGTTATAGATTATACATGCTTTATAATTTTATTTTTTCTTGTTTAATATATTAATAAATTACTTGTTTTAAGTATTTTTCAGCATATTGTGCTGTTTTATCTGACTAAAGATTTTTTATTGTATTTAAGTAATTTTTTTTCAAATTAACCAGTTTATTTAATTATTTATATTATATTTAATACGATTTCAAAATTTTAGTCATATACTATTTCTCAACAAAAAAAAATTTATCATTTTTATTTTATTATATTTTATTTGATTGGAAATAATTTTTTATTGATTAGTAATATAAATGATATTAGTTTTTTTTTATAATTGATTATACTTAATTTTAAGTTAAATTCTTCATATTTAAATAATTAGTTTAATCTCTCTAAATAAAATATTTAAATTATTTACTGAATTTTAATTTTTTGTGATTTATAATTGAATATAAAAACAAATTCAAATCTTTTATTTATTTTTTAACATTTTAATCATTTGTTTTAAAACTTTTAATTGTTTTAGTAATATATGATTAAGAATATTTTTATAAGAAAGGAGGAGTTATAATTCCCTCATATAAAATCGAAAAAGATTTATAAAGCCATTAAAAATCTTAAAAGCGTCTTTTAATAGTAATTTTTTATTCTTTTATAATGTAAGAAATAGTAAATATTTGAACATACTTTATATAATTTTATTTGATATTTTAGTATCCTTAAATATTAATAGTCCCCAACCCCAACCCCAACCCCAACCCCAACCCCCAACCCCAACCCCAACCCCAACCCCAACCCCAACCCCAACCCCAACCCCCCAACCCCAACCCCAACCCCAACCCCAACCCCAACCCCAACCCCAACCCCAACCCCAACCCCAACCCCTATTATTCTTATTCTTATTATGTTAAATCATTATCTAAAATTATCATTATTCTTTATTATTATTATATAACTTAACTAATTTAATAAAAAAATTCATAAATCATAAATATACAATATTAAATCAATCAATTTTTTCTTTGACAATTTATAAAATTTACATCAAATTTTATTCACTTATTGAATAATATTAAGTTCTCTATTAGACAATGACTATTTTTTTGAATTATTTATCTACTTGATTAAAATTGATGATTAAAGGACATTTAATATACATTTTTTTTTATTTTCCAATATCTATAATACAAATCAATCCTTTAACAAAAATATATACTTATTATCTATTTAGTTATAATTGCTATTTTTATTCAATTTTCATCCATTAGACATTTTTCGCTAATATTTATAGAAACAATGGGCTAAATTTATTTAACTATATACATTGATTAAATATTTTTACTCTATGCGATATAATATATTTATTTTTTTATTATTAAAAATAATCCTGTATTTTAGTTTCTTACTCCATTGTAATCTAATTGTTTTTCTCTGCACCCTTATCAAATACAGACGTAATATAATTACATATTTTAGAAATGTTATAAGCTAGAAGGGTACATCCAATAATCTGTATACAAAAAACAATAAAAGCTTACATATAATTTTGTGCAACAATATCTCCATAACCAACTGTAGACAGAGTAGTTGAGGAAAAATACAATCCCCAGATATATTTGACAAACCATTTTTCATTTTGAATTCCTTTTGCAATTATCCAATTGTTTTATTCATTTATTCTTGCCTACATGTTCATTATGCAACTTGATATATGACAAAGGGCACTACTTTGCATGAATATTGAAATGATGATTAGGATAATTGAAGATTATTATTAATATATTTATTAAAGTTAGCTTGTAAAACTACTAAATTATATTATTTTAACTAATGATATTCCCAATAAAGCAAAAGAGTTTAATTAAAAGATATTAAAATTATATTAGATTAATAAAGTAATGTTTATACTTACATATATTCTATATTTTTCTAATTAACTAAATACTTTTATAATGTAGTAGATACATAATGTTAATGAGTTCTATTGTTAAAAATGAATTTAGAATGAAATTATAATCATCCAATTTAAATACAAAAATAAGTGACAGCATTAATGCAGTTATGAAATCATATACTCGCTTTATTAAGTAGAAATCATTTATTATATCTTTTTTTATATTTTTCAATAATCTATTCATTAATAATTATTTAATATTAAAATATGTTATATAGATATTTTATTATATATCATCTTATATACAGTGTTATAAAATTATTTTATTTTTCATATAAAATAATAATAATAAATTAATAAATATTGATGTCATAATCAAGTGGGGAATGAAGGTTGGTTGCAAATACCACAAGTATTTCCTCTAGAGAGTCTAATGAATCCAGATTCTCCCCATGTGCTTCCCCATGAATTTTTAACCTTCCAATATTAATCAGATGCACCAACTAATAAAACACCATGATCTAATTGTGTTCCACAATTGTTGAATACTCCAGATTTATAGAATTGCCATTTATTTGCATCAACAGCTACTGAAATAGTTTTAGATCCCAAAGCTGTATATAAATCACTGCATCCTCTAACATCAGTGTAACCTGTATTCTTGAAGGCAGAGGTGAATGATTTACATGTGCCATCTCTTGCAGTGTATGGATAAGAAGATTAAGTGGTGATACCATTAGCTTTAATATATTTGAATGCAAAGTCCATTAATCCTCCATTACAACCATGATTTCCATATGATTTAGAACAATCAACTAATTGTTGTTCTGAGAATGATGTTAAAGTTCCAGTTTGTTTTTTAGCTAAGAATTAGAGTGATCCTGTGGTTGAGAATGCCCAACATGATCCACATTGAGCTTGATTTTTAATAGGGGTCACATATCCAGAATTAGTCCAGTCAATATCACCTTCATATACATAATCATTAGATTGGCCTAAAAGAGTTCTGGCATCAGATTTAACGCCCAAATATATTTATGCAAATTCATCACTTGTCAAAGTCATGAATTGATTTGAACCCAAACTATAAGTTTAACCATATTTACTGTTATGATTATCAATCTTTTTCATGTTTTATTCAAAGATGCTTCTCCTTAATACATCTTACTGATCATTGTAATAAATGTTATGTTTCATCTTCCAAATAGAATATTCATCCTTTTGGAACTTAATTTGTGAAAGCAACAAAGTGCTCAACACAACTAATCCTAATACAGCTAAATAATCTTTCATTTATATAACTTATTATAATGATTATAAATCTATCACATATATAAAGAGCTTAATTAAAATTAATAATAAAATTTAATTATGCTAAATATTTCATAATAAATAATTATCATTATAATTCACATAAATTACATCAATTATAATTATTTGACATTTTTGGCCTTCCTTATAAATCTTGAATTCGAATTATCTTTTCTTTTTTCGATATTTATGCTTGAATCCATTATTCCCATTCCTATTTTCAACATTTTCATATTTAATTGTTTCACAATAAAAATATCTTTTTCAGGATGTCGAGCATATGATCTCAACATTGACACATAAGCTCTTCTACCTAATTAATTCCATTAATTATCATTGACTAAATTCTTTACCAATGATCGCAAATAAGTGGATGGTTTTTCACCAATGCCAACATTTTTCAACATTTTGGCAAAAAAATGGCAACTGTCATTCGAATCTTCTCTAATAATTTAATTAGTATTATGCGTATCTAATTGTTTAGCGAATGTTTATTAATGATAATTCAAAAATAAAATAGATTCCCCACTTTCATTGAATCTTGCCGTTCTCCCAATTCTATTAGCATAATCTGTCATTGAATGAGGAACATCCATTAATATAATGAGTCCCAACCCAGGGAAATCCAATCCTCTAGATGCAACATCTGTTGAAATAAGGATTCCTCGATGTTTAAATCTAAATGATTTATATATTTAAGCCCTTTTTTTCTGCTCTATATTACCATGTAATCCCCAAACTTATCTATCTTCAATATTATCTTACATCATATTACCATTGCTATCCCTATACTTCAATTATTTCAATATTTTACATAAAAATTAGACTTAATCACATGTTGCCACGAAAATAATTATTTTATTATTAGTTTTTTATCTTAATAAACATATTAAATAAACAAGTCTATCTTCTTCTGCTATAAGTACATACTTTTGTTTAAGTCTTTAAGGAATATTAATATGTTTTTCAATAGGAATAATTTCTTCATCTACTACTTAATGCTAAAATCCAATAAGCTGTTTATGTCCCAAATCAAGTTTTTCAATAAGATCTGACAATTATTCATTATAATGAGCAGAAACCATAATTTTTTGAACATGACTCATATTAATCCTGTTTTATAGAATATCTATAATTTGCACTAATTATTTCTTAAATCCCATATCTAAAATCCTATCTGCTTATTCAAATACAATACATTTAAGATTTAAATTAAGACAATTAGTATTATTTAAATGATAAAGGAATCTACCAGGAGTTGAAAACATTATATTAATCCCTTTTCTAATCCTTGCTTTTTATTTTTGTGTATTCTGTCCACCTATTATTGATCCATTAATTAAATAGGCACACCTTTTAACACATCTATTTGCTTCATTTTATCCTTGAATACATAATTCTCTTGTTGGACATATTACTAATATTAATGTTCCATTATTTCTATTTAATTGTATGTTTTCTTTGTCTCTTATGTTTAGTAATCTTGTTAGTAATGGAATTAAATAAGCTAATGTCTTGCCAGATCCTGTCATAGCCTTTATTATAGCTGTTTTACCTTAATTAATAATTGGAAAACATTTTTGTTGAATTTATGTTAATTTTTGTAGATTATTTTATTTTAGTGACGATAATATTTTATCATGTATTTGCATTTACTCTAATTAAAACATTTATATTTAATGTTTTGGATGTATATCTTATCTTTGTTATTGGACAATCTGATGAAATTATTTTTAATCGAGTTAAATTTGTTAACAATTATTTTTTTAATTATTTTTCTAATTACGACGATGTTATAGTCTTTTTTTAATGTTTTTATGAGTTCTGGGAACTTGAGGAAATTATTTTTATTAATTTTATGAAAATATTTTTTGTTTATTTTTTCTGAACATTTTTTTCTTTTTCATTTTATTGATGTACTTTTATGCTTTAGTGTTAGATTTTAACTCTTTTTATGTATTTGATTTACGAATATTAAGTTGAAAATCATCTACAAATTTCATATTAATTTATTAATAATAAAATTAGTTTAAATATCAATTATGTTTTATTATAATTATTAATGATATAATTCGCAAAACCGTAACTAAATAGATTATAAAGAATGAAAAAAAGTAGTGAGAATTCAGTTTTTGAAGACAATTTTGAGAGATTACTCCGTGAAATCTAATAGAAAAAAAAACTTAAAAAATTAAATCTTGAAATTTAATATAGAGAATAAAAGTGGAGACAAGATATTCAATAAAGAAGTGACTAAAGATTAAAAAATGCAGATTCTGTTAAAAAGAAAGTACTTTAAGATTTGAGGAAGAAGAAAAGTATATAGAAAAAGAAATATTAAGATATGAGAACTAAGTTTAGTAGATTTAAGTAAAAATAGCTTAATCAATTTTAAAAGGAATACAATAAATATAGGGATAAAGTTTAAAAAGATAATATTAAATTTCAAAAACAAAGATAATTATTTAAATCATATATTAGTAATAGTTATTAAAAAAGTAGTTAAATTAAGTAAAAGATTAGATAATCGCAATAATAATATGCAAGAAAAACAGGTATGTAATTGAAATAGGCTTTTGATAGACATAATAAAATTATAAATCAACATAACCGAATTAAAAAGTCATATTAAAATTTCTCCTAATGGAAATAGTAATAACATTAAAAAATGAAAAAAGATTAATTAGACAAATATTTAAAAAAGGTTAATTTAAAAAAATAATATATCAAGAATTTGGAATTAAACAAAAATGAGATAATTGATTCAAATAAAAGATTAACTCAAAAGAAAATTATATAAAATAGATAAAATAAATAGTCATTTTGGAGAAAAAAACTTTTGGTTAAACAAAAATGTAGTTCTAGAATTTAATAAGTATGTCTAGATTAAAATAATATACTTTATGGATCAGTAAAAAAGAATATTGTAAAGAAGCCATCATATATAACAAATAAATAATTTTTTGATAATCTTAATTAAAAAATGCAAAAAGCAAGAAATCAACGGCTAGAATACAAATAGAAATAGAAATAAAGGTGGATGAAAATAATTTCAAATCAAAATAGTAAAAATAAATTTAAAAATCAAATAAATAAAACAAATAAATAATTTTTAAGTATGCGAAACTCAATGATTATAAAAGCCAGAGATAATTTTTGATTTATATTTTATAAATTTATAAAAGAAAAAAACCTCTATTAGTATCATGATGAAAATTAAATATAAATATAAAGATTTAAGTAAATAGAAATGAAATATGAAGTATAGTAATCTTAATTGGATTAAATATTTAAAAGTTGGAAGAAATTAGATACTAAGAATAAATACAGTAAGTTAAATAGATATTTTTAGGAACATTACAAAAAATTGAATAATGGTTAAATAAATACTATTGATCATAGACCCTTCTTACTCTTTTTAATTTTTTTAAATTTTTGTTTTTTTTGTTGAATTTGCTGAAATTTATTTTTACTAAAACCTTTTAGTTAATCCATTTATAGGTATTAATCAATTAATCTTGATTTCTTTTTAATTTTCCTTTACTTTAATCCATTATCTATTAAAGTTCCTACTTGAAAATAATTAGGAAGTTAATTTTAATTATCAATTGTAAAATGTAATTTAGGATCCACATAATTTTTTAAATTTATTATTTATAAATCAGCTTTATGCAAATCTTTATCCCCTTTTTTCATTCCAAACCAATTTTTTAATCCTTCATATTTATTTTATTAATTCCTTTTTTATGTTTTTTATAAAACTTTTTTAGTTTCCTTTTTTACTTATTATTAAAATGAAGTTTTTAAATTAAGATATTGAAATTAATCTGGAATTTGTAATATTTACTAAATACGCAATTTAACCATATAATAATGAATAACTTTTATTAAATAGTTCAGAGCAATAAATTAAAATTATAAAGATTTTACTTCCTCAATCATATATCTTAAATTAAATAGACTACTGTAGATGTAGATAAACTATATAACCTCAAATTAAAATTGTACAAGAAACATTTAAATAATAATTTATAATGGCAAAATAGCTTTCATTTAATTGAATATTATTGGTAGAAGAATAATGTTGATATTATTCATCAATAATTATTTAATCATGGATTGGTCAGCCAATTAAATATATAATAAACTTTAGCAAAATAATTAAATTTATTTAAAGCTTAAAAACATATTCTTCAAGATATCAAAAAAGGAATTTAGGCAAGATAAAATTGCCTCAAAGCTTTAAAAAAATTAGTTGGATAAACTACTTAAATAGATTTTATTAATTATAGAAATGAAGTTTAGGATGTAAAAATGTAAATGATGGCAATCATAAAACAAATAGATATGTAATCTAAAGGATATAATTATATTTAACGTGCCAAAAAATAGATTTACCAAAAAAGCCCCATTTTTCTTTTATTTTAAACGATTCAAAATTATAGAAAATTGACTATATTTGTCATTTATAGAATTAAATAATGGGAACAGTATATATAAATGATCTGTAATGATAGAAAGTATATAAAAAACCATCATAAAACATTCATCTATTAAAACACTAATTATTTATTAAAATGTATAAAAGATCTTTCATTCATGAAACAATCATTTATAAGTGTTTATGTTAAAATAGTTGGTCATAATGATTTATTTTTCTTAAGTCCTTTAGTGTATAATTTCAGACTTGATAATTTAAGAGTTTAATAAAATCTGATTTTAGCTTTGATCATGATTGATGAGATTGAATTTCAATAAATGATCAATTGTATTTAATACATTGAAAATAAGTTTATTGGAGTTAAAAAATCACCATATAAAAGTGAATAAGTTAATTAAATTAAATTTATTAATAAAAGTCCAGGATATATTAAATATAGGATTAAAAAAGGGTTTAGTTCATTATAAAAATTTTAAAATCGTTATAATCCATAAAAGTCATCAAGATGGTTGGAATATACAAAAAATCGTAAATTGGATGAGAAATTGTTATAGAAAAAAGAGATTTTTATGAAATTATCTACTGAAAAATAAATCGATTTTAATTAAAAATTATTTAATAAATCTAAATTTGTTTAAAAAATAAATAAAGTTGATTTTAAAATAAGTCCTTCATTAGTTAAATCTAAAGTTAAATTTTTTTAGAATCAAGAAACTCAACCTACTAATAAAAAATTCTATTAAAAATAAAGCCCTTTAAGAATAAAAAAATCAATTAAATCTTAAAGTCCTATTTATTTAAATAAATAAATTAAATTTTAAAATTCTCAAACTCGAAGATAAAAAAAATAAGTTAGATTTTTATTTGATAGTATTAAATAATAAAACCTTTAAACATATTTAAAATAATATCTTAAAAGATAAAACTATCATAAAATAAAAAAATAAAATAAATTTGATTAAATATTAAATTTACTGAAAGGATGCACAAAATGTTTATTTATAAAAATAACTTAATTAGGGTAATAAATCGTTCATACAATATTTAAATATAATTAGCATAATGGGGCTTAACTAATCTATTTCGATATAAACATTATTTAAAGAATACTGTCTATTTTTGGGCATATTATCAATTAAATATGGAAATACAATATAAGAGAAATTGTAATACCATATAGAAGATAATAGATATTATAGAATAAATATTTAGGAAAATTATTTGATATACTGATTTCACAACCTAATCAACAAAAATTAAATTATAATCTTGAATAAAATAAAGTTGTACTTAAGAGACCTATTCATCCTTAGAGCTTCATTAATAATAATGGGAAATATTATATTAAAGCCAAAATCAGCAAGATTAGTACATAAGCTTTAATTTAGTAATAGTATGGTTATATATTTTTATAGGAATAATAAATCAGATAAAAGATTAAATACTAAATTCCTAGATTTCTAAATGATTCTGTAGATAAATAGCATATATAAATATAAAGATTCATAAGTATACCTTTTCCCTATAAATATTGTAAAAAAAATAAGACATAATATATAAAAATAATTGTAGAAAGAGATTTAATGGCAGCTAAATTATATTCAAATTTTTATTACATATTACCAACTGTCCATCCAAAATTGACAATTATATTAGGAACTCTTTAATCATATAATTAATAACAGAAATTAAAATTATTTATTAAAGAACTTCTTGAGATTAAAAAAATATTTGAACGTAAATATTTTGGCAATTTTTGGTTATAACAATTTAATATAATATCTAAAAGAAAGGATGAAGAATGCCTTGTTAGTTTTCAATTATATAATTATCATAGAAAATCAGGGATCTAAATTAAATAATAAGCAAGTGATATTATCCTTAAAAAGCCATTTATTATAGGCCTCATTTATAAAAATTAACTTCCATTGTTTCTTAATATTATAAAATGAATATTGATATTATAATTTATTAAAATCAATTAAATCCTGGGCAATAAATGTCTATAATTTTAGTTTTCTTGATTTTCTTACCTTAAATTATTTAATTTTTATTATTA
>NW_028292195.1:0-53573 GCF_963383615.2 Lipophrys pholis
CCCAACCCCAACCCCAACCCCAACCCCAACCCCAACCCCAACCCCAACCCCAACCCCAACCCCAACCCCAACCCCAACCCCAACCCCAACCCCAACCCCAACCCCAACCCCAACCCCAACCCCAACCCCAACCCCAACCCCAACCCCAACCCCAACCCAACCCCAACCCCAACCCCAACCCCAACCCCAACCCCTTGTACAGAGGAAGGTACAGAGATGAGTCAGATTCAAGGTATATTTAAAAGTAGTGCTTGTTCATAGAATGTTTACCATTAAAGTGAAAGCCATTAAATTAATGGGTGATAACATCTTGTCATATCAAGTAACATCTGAAGTTTAGTTGCTTGGTCAAGCTGTTCAGAAATAGGTGAGTTTTAGCGAAGTACACTCTTCTTTGTTTCTTAATCTTTTGTCTGATAGTAACTTTGAGTAAGCTAGCTGAGAGGAATATTGATTTCGTCAATCAAGAAAATTAAGTCTGTTATCCCAAGCAATTATTGACCAGGACATCAGTACGCGGAAATGAAATCTACACCATTAGACCTATCAAACTAGGACTGCGTTCTGCCCAGTCATTGAACAACCCCATCATGGATCTGGTGATCCCCCATCTGCAAATGCTGAACCAGCTCATGCTTCTGGGAAGAGGCGTAGGGCCCGAATGTAGCCATTATTTTTCAAACTAGCAGCACACAAAGGTCGCAGCAGTTTAACGCTTGGTGATTGTGCTGCATAACTCACCACCATGCTTCTCCATTTCCTGCAGTGATTTCACAGCACCACTGAAGCTACGTTACGTTGAAGTGAGAAACAAAAACTTTTTTGGGAGTAAAAGCAAATAAAAAGCAAATGAAAAAAGCCTTTGATGTTTGACACTAGCAAGAAAATATCCTATTTTTTATTCATTACATCATTGATGCTTCCGCTATATCTTTGAAAATAGACTTCAATCTGCACAGTTTCTTTGAGAAATTCAACATTTACAAATCAATCCCTTCCTTTGACAATTCGTCTACCTTCTTTTCTTTGATCAATAAAAAATCTTTTGAAGTATAAGTGTTACTCAAAGCGTCTGACAATAAGTCTTACTCAAAGCGTCACGGTGAAGAATTAAAGGATTATCAAGTGTAGCCAGTCAGTTAGTAAATATGAATTAATTAACCAATGCAAGACCAATAAAAATGTAAGATTCGGATTCAATCATGGTCTTTCTTAATGCATCGTGACTGTTACTTTCCCATCTACCTTTTCTGCCCTTACCCACATACTGATTATATCAATCCGTGTCGCATCAACAACATTAACTCCGAGCAGTTCAAAAAGAATCAGCGTCAGCCTTTCGTTATTTTCGAACTCTTTCAGGTACGAGGCTAGATAACTGCTCTTACGTAGGCCACATCTCTCCTGGTCTCTAATACACAATTCTTCAGTGTACTGTTCCACGATCTTGTCAACCACCTGTCTAACTCCCATTTTCTTCATAAATTCTGTAGTCCTCTACTCCTGTTGTGAGGCACCGTGCAGGATTTGTAGTATGGCTTCGACTGCTCCATTGGTCTTGTTACTTTTCAACTCCACAAGTTTCAGATGCCTTTCACTGTCTTTGATATTGAGTGATTTTACTTCAATCTCGCAGTCAATCACTCCATAGCTGTGCTACTTTGAAGCTTTCTTTTGACCTTATTGACCTTATGTTGATTATGTTGAGTTCCTTTATTACCTTTATTTCTATTTCTGTCTCTTCTGCTTTTATTCATCTGACCTTTCTCGCTTTGCATTGATGCTTACATTGAAACTGAATACGTCATTATATGCCCTTATAGAGTCAAGAACAAAGCCAAGTTTCTGCTGGATTTGAGACTAATTTTCCAGTAAAAAAACACCTTTTTGTTATTTCGAATTGGACAGCTTGGAACAGTAGCCAAAGATTAGCAAATATTTTTAGAAACAGTCAACAATGACTGTTTTTCCACTCAAGAAGAATCGCTAAATATTAAAGCTTTAATACAATTCGATGATAGCCATCCTTTCCTAACGAGACAGACTGTGGCTTCGAAAGATGGGGATAAAGTGTCGCAGTGTTAGTATTGCTTTATTTTTCAGCACATAATTTAAATGACCGTGTTGTTGTTCTTTGTTGCATATCAAATATCCTTATCTTGCTAAGAACGATGCCACTTAGTAATCTTTTAGTTTATCGGGGGTAACGATTCATGTGCTTTCTAAAATCCCCTAAGGTTGAAATAGCGTGTTATGATGTTTTATTCAACCTGAATCCACCTTTGATCGCATCCTTTATTATTCTCTCAAAGATGTTAGAATTTGAATTCATTATCAATTCGATTTCCTAACTTACTTTAATGAACGGAAGTTAAAGTCTGTCCAATTCACCAGATTCCAGGTATTTTAAAAAGTAGTGCATGTTCATGTAATCTTTACCATTCAACTGAAAGCCATTGAATAAATGGGTGATAGCGTCAGCCTGCGTTTTGCTCATGGATTCCTTGTTCAAATCGAAAAGCCTCTTGGCAAAATCTGCCTTTTAAGGCATGACCTTATCATAGAAGTCATACTCGTAGTGATAACTGAAATTGTTCAAAGCACTGGTCGTATAATCCAAAATTGGGGGTGGTCCCAGTGACGTAACATCTGAAGTCTAGTTGCTTGGTCAAGCTGTTCAGGAAATAGGTAAGTTTTTAGTACTACCAAAGTACATTCTTCTTCTCTTCTTAATCTTTGGCCCTATAGTAACTTTGAGTAAGCAAGCTGAGAGGAACATTGATTTCGTCAATCATAAAAATTAAGTTCTTTGTCCCAAACAGTTTTCTGTCCTTGATTAAAGAGAACAAGATAGACAAATTGTCGATTTATTTTTGCTCAATTTGTTTGAACTATTTCATCAATTCTTCTTGTTTTTCAGAAGGAAGGGTCGGAAATCTAATTTTCTGAGCGATTAAATTGTAAATGTTGACATTTTTGTCATATGTGATCAGATTGCAGTCTATTTTCACAGGTAGTAGCTGAAACATCTATGATTGAAGTTTTGAATATAATTAAGGCTATTTTCTTGCCAGTGTCGATCCATCAAAGGCTTTTTTCATTTACTATTCTAATTGCTTATCTTTTATTCCTTATTCGTTGACTTTAACTCCAAAAAAGTCTTGGAATGTTCGGAGAGCAGTAGTCTTCCCTGTTCTCGGGGCAGCAAAAAACATTGCATGCTAACTTCTAGCAAAAATCAAGACTTCTGAATTGTCGAAGAACAACTTGTTTTATTGTTTAACCAGGTCAATAAAACACTTTTGGGGTGATCCTCCTAACTAATCAACTTTAATTTTACCTTTATAATCGAACTTAGCTAGGAACTACTCGGTTGGTTCCTTGTCCTTTAGCACAATGGACTTGAATTTCTCTTGCTCCTTATTGTCTCGATCAACCAATTCTGGTAGGTCGTTTAGCTTGCTCAATCCTTAGTTGAATTCTTCAGGTGTCATTGGACAGACAAGTAGCCACTTTCAATACTTTTCTTGACTTTTAGAGGACGAAACACGAATGCTTGATGAACAATCCTCAGCAATTGCCTTCCAGCCCGCAATCCAAACATGAATATTAAAAATGACTGAAAAAGATTCAAATATTTTTGAATTATCTTGATTGATGACTGACTGAATAGGAATGTTGTATCAAACTCAGTTATTCGATGAATATTGATGATTAGTACAAGAGTTGCAGGTATGGTCATGATATACATGATATACTCATTACAATATTAAAACAGGAAGGTTTCAAAACCAAGAATGATATTTAACTACCTTGGTGTTATACATTATGAATTACCCTCAGCTGTAGTGTAGATGAGCTGCATTATCTCTCTTAGGACACGAGTCAATCTGAACGGCACCATCAGGGATGTAGAGGTTGATACCTGCACCGAACGAACATCCGAAGTCGATGCTGACAATTTCGCCTGTTGTGTAGTTGATCAAGAAATTTTAGAGATGGCAGTCACCGATTCCTAGTAGGTATCCTGCCATGCAGATCAAAGCGTAGTTATGAACAAACCGACCTTTGAGATGCAAGTAGGCTTTCAAGTTGATTACCATCTTCTAAAAGGCTGATCGTAATGTTGAAAGCTTTGGCCTACTGCTCAAGAATGCCTTTCAGCACTTTAGTATTTTGGATCCATTCCAGCACGCCCAGAGTCTTGCTCATGTTCATGACCTCGAAAATCTACTCGATGCGCTGGTCGAGTCTCAAATCCTCACACCCTTTAGCCAGCCACAGGTACTCTTTCTAGTCAGAGCCAAATTGCCTAAGCCTCTTGGGCTTGCGGATGCTGTCCATGATGAGAATGTCTGAGCCAAACCCAGCCACCATGACTTTGTTCTAGCGGGGGTCACGTCTACCTGGCATGGCTAGCATCGGCCTTGAGTATTCTTCGAAAAACAGGTGGAAGTCGGATAGGTTGCCCTTTCTATAAGCTATCTTGATATGCTTCACCTAGCCTAGCAAGCCATCTAGCGAGGCCTTGTCTAAGGGATAGGCTAGTCTAGCACCAAATTTCTGGTAAAGCCCGGTTGTACTTGCCGAGGCCTGGTGCCAACCCTACAAACTGTCTTCTAAGTACCTAAGCACTTCAAATTTACATGCCTTCTCATGCCGGCCTCGCTCTTCCTGGCTACGAGCCTCAGTCGCCTTCTGAGTCAGCACCTTGATCTCTTCACAAAGGTTGATCAGTCTACTTTCAGGATGTGTGAGACAGTTGAGTGCCTGCATGAAAGGGTGGTCTCAACTTTCTCAGCAACTGGGTTGCCTGTCCTCCTTGCTGCACTATCTTCAAGAAGTGTGTAATACTTGAACTTGGCTAGGTCAAACCGTAGCTTTGTCTAACCTTGGATAGTGCCCATATCGCGCTAGGTCAGTGCCAACAGTGCCAACACCTTCTCGTTCATTTCAAGAGGGTTCTTATCCTTTATCTCGGTGGATGGCAGACATCCAGCTCCATCTTCCTGAGCTGCAGCTTGAGAGTGTAGGGTTTATAATTGGTGTCCGTAGATACTAGATTCCGATTGATCTGTAGACTGAGTTGTTTTTGTTTGAGTATTAGAGAACAGTGGTGTAGTTCTGTAGCATGCTTTTTCACCCCAACCCCAACCCCAACCCCAACCCCAACCCCAACCCCAACCCCAACCCCAACCCCAACCCCAACCCCAACCCCAACCCCAACCCCAACCCCAACCCCAACCCCAACCCCCAACCCCAACCCCAACCCCAACCCCGATGATATAGATAGGCTTGCCGAATTCTAATCAAATTAATATTGATAGTGCTTTATTGATATGATTCCTGAGGCTAATCCTTGCTCGCTCCTGATAAGTATGTGGATGAGTCGTCTGCCAGTGTCATGCTAGTATATAATACCCCTGTCACTAAACTGCTTCCATCCAGAAAGACTGGACTATCACACAAGCCTTCATATTCTTTCAAAGAGCCTAAACAGAAAAAGGAGGAAATCACCAGTCGCAAACTGGTTTACCAGAGAATTTGCAACGACAAGCATAACCTCTTGGTTGGCACACAAAGCAGATTCTCACATTCTATTTTTTTATAGCTTAGAGCACTCGCCAAAATAATCCTTTTGCTATGATTTAATCGCAAGTCCAGGAATTTCAGCTGATGAGCCTATTCGCTTCAACTCAAGATTTGAATCCGGCAACTTATTGCAGGTTTACAATCTGTCCCACTAAGAGTATTAGCTACATTTGGCAGAATGATATAAACACAAAGGGACATCCACAGTGGTTCTTCTTTTAAATATGGGCTTAATTACCTACTCACATCACTCTTAATATTACAAACATGGGAAAGTCTAAGAGTCTTTTTCAAGAAGGAATGCAGCCTTTCACATACAGTGGTCAATGGAAAAGAATCAAAACAGAAAAAATAGAGTATTTTCAGAACAAGACTCGCAAGTAACACCAATCTGGCATGCATTCCACTCTTAAAATGACCCTTGAATTAAATGCTGGACTACCACTCTCGCTTATTCGATACCTTACACACTCAAGCGTATGAACGATCTAATAAAGAGAGCATCTTCCTTATTTACAGTTTAAACTGTGGCAAGTTCTGTATCTGGAAGAGAACTTGTCTTGCTCACAGGTGGTAACAAAAACAGCCTATTGTCTGGGTGATCGCAAGACAGCATCCTGGAGAATCTCCTGGTTCATTACTTTTCTAAGGCTTTTTAGAAGGAATACTTCAATCCCCTGAAATTCTGGAAGAATATTATTCAAGATGGTGCCTATGGTAAATCCTGATGGAGTTGTGACAGGAAATTATAGGACCAATTTAGCAGGATTAGATTTGAACAGGAAATGGATCCATCCTTCTACAGAATCAGCTCCTTAAATCTATGGACTAAGGACGGCTATAATGGAATCAAGATAGAGAACAGCCTTTTTCATTGACTGCCATTCTCACAGTCGCAATGAAGGTACCTTCTTCTATGGCATCAATAACGAACCCAAAGGGAAAGAAATTACCCTCATATGCTCCCCTACCTGATGTCCAAAATAGACCAACGATTTTGCATATAAAACTGTACCTTCAGCATAAACCCTTCCAAAATAAGCACCGCACGTTCAGTTATTGGTCGGTAAATCAGAGGGTTTGCATACACTGTGGAGACATCCTTCCATGGCTATTTTAATTAGAGTGGGCATTTATAAAGCTTTTAATAGAAAGATTATTTGTAGATGGGCAAATCGTTACTGTAAGGAGTGTATAAAATGAAAGTGTATTCGATGGTGCGTAAATTTAACTTGCCAAAGACTGAGGAAAGGCAACGAGAAAAGTGGAAGTATATTTTGAGAATGGAGAGGTAGTTCAAAGAAAAGAAGATGCATTTCTTAGTTGACTCTGGTTCAGACAGCAATCCTGAAGAAGGTGAGCTTTCAAAAAAATAAAGAGAGATTTTATACAAGACCAAAAAAAAACAAAGGCTTTTTTTTGATATCTAACGTGTCTAACCCTGGAAGTCAATTGATTAATCCCTAGGTCGAAGAAATAATATAGGCCATAATCGCTACAGCAACTTCCGCAGCAAGGTGCAAGACATCTATATGAAAAGATCAAATTACGACACTGTAAAAGTAAAACCAGATTCACAAGACTAAAAGAACAGTTTTTCTGAAGAGTAGGATTACTTAAGAAATTACAGTCTTCACAAAGAATCTTTTTCAAAAAGGTATTATAAGCAAAGACAAGAGCAGTTAAACGGGATGGAACGAGATGTGACATAGCCCAACTAATCTGTCAACAAATCAACCCTTGTATCAGAAAGGTTCAAGAATGCATTTGGAAAGTTGAGGGTGAAGAATGAGCAGCTTGAATTCAGACTAAAAAAATTAATATATTTTAGTATTGATTCATTATTTGATTTATTATTTGATTCAATATTGATACTTCAGTGATGGATAAGAGATGATGATTTGGATAACTCAGATGATCTTAGTAGATTTCCCCATCCACTTTCCTTTTAATCCCGTATGATAATAATGTTTTTATTTGAATGACAATAGCTAATTTTCATTAATTGTCTCCCTACCTGCAATTTATACCACATTATTGCGAAAATTTATTTTTTCCAGAATTGAAGAATCGACCAGAATCGAAGAGTAAGACAGATTCAATGCCCTGTCCTTAGTAGATAAACACAACTGCTATCAAAAAATCATAGGATAATAATAATCATGATTATCAAGAGCTTTCATGACATGCTTGTTATAGCCAGGTATTAAATCAAATAATCTGTCTTTAGATGTCTTTTATAAAACTGTGGCAGTTAGAATATAAGTTACAGCCTTTATCAAATCAACATCATTATTAATCTTTTTTTGTTTTGTTCATGATCTCAGAATATCTTTACCGACATATCCTTCCCCACAAGCTGTCTGTTATTCATGCTCCTCTTCGTCATGATCGTCGTTAACACCATCAGTCACGTCAAACCATCCTCACTGTCTCTCATTCACAGGGACATTGCTTTTCCATCCTCAAGCGAGGTCTCACCATAATCAATGTCACTGCCAGAATCAATCCCCACAGCAGTGTAATGATATAAACCTTGACCGACAATAAGCGATCCAAAGCCTTGTCTTATCAGCTGACTGAGTATGCTCAGGGCCTTTCCAATTTGTAAGAGAATGCTTACATAGAGGGCAGGATAATGAACGATGATGGAGGCGTAAAAAGTTTGTTGATGTTTGGGATAAGTGTAATGCTAGTTACTTTAGGATGCAGTGATACCTTAAAATCCCCTGTTGAATTCGCGATGGTCGATAATCAATTCTATTGTGATCCTACTTCACTAGAGTAATCAATTGCCTAGTCCATTATCCTAATATCACAGCGATCATTATACTGTAACGGAACCAGTGGTATCTCTATACAAGCTTTATTTTAACTGCAAAAATTAGGCTAGAATAAAATACCATAAAGCTTAGCAGGCCATCTAAAAATGAAGGATGATTTGATTTAGTACATCCTTTGACAGTCATTATTTTCACTAAATAAATCATAAAATGCAAATTGCTTAAGAGTTAATGTTAACATTTCAAAATAAATTTAACTTTTTATAAGTTGCCAAACTTAGGAAATTTATAGCTCACAGTCAATTTGGCATGAGAAGGCATGTCAGCTTGAAGAGCTTAGGCTTAGAAGACAGTTTGTAGGGTTGGCACCAGGCCTCGGCAAGTACAACCGGGCTTTGCCAGAAATTTGGAGCTAGACTAGCCTATCCCTTAGACAAGGCCTCGCTAGATGGCTTGCTAGGCTAGGTGAAGCATATCAAGATAGCTTATAGAAAGGGCAACCTATCCGACTTCCACCTGTTTTTCGAAGAATACTCAAGGCCGATGCTAGCCATGCCAGGTAGACGTGACCCCCGCTAGAACAAAGTCATGGTGACTGGGTTTGGCTCAGACATTCTCATCATGGACAGCATCCGCAAGCCCAAGAGGCTTAGGCAATTTGGCTCTGACTAGAAAGAGTACTTGTGGCTGGCTAAAGGGTGTGAGGATTTGAGACTCGACCAGCGCATCGAGTAGATTTTCGAGGTCATGAACATGAGCAAGACTCTGGGCGTGCTGGAATGGATCCAAAATACTAAAGTGCTGAAAGGCATTCTTGAGCAGTAGGCCAAAGCTTTCAACATTCGCAACTTGCTCACTGAGAATGCAGCCTACCGCGAAAGACTGGACTTTCTGAAGGAGGAAGGAGGTGAGGCCTGAGGCTAGAAACATCCAGGAAATGCATGTGGGGTTGTTGTATTTACCGAAGGATCTGGTTGCTGAATAGATCCAATCGCATGAGAACAAGCTGCCACGAGGGATGTTACGATCAGCCTTTTAGAAGATGGTAATCAACTTGAAAGCCTACTTGCATCTCAAAGGTCGGTTTGTTCATAACTACGCTTTGATCTGCATGGCAGGATACCTACTAGGAATCGGTGACTGCCATCTCTAAAATTTCTTGATCAACAGGCGAAATTGTCAGCATCGACCTTCGGATGTTCGTTCGGTGCAGGTATCAACCTCTACATCCCTGATGGTGCCGTTCAGATTGACTCGTGTCCTAAGAGAGATAATGCAGCTCATCTACACTACAGCTGAGGGTAATTCATAATGTATAACACCAAGGTAGTTAAATATCATTCTTGGTTTTGAAACCTTCCTGTTTTAATATTGTAATGAGTATATCATGTATATCATGACCATACCTGCAACTCTTGTACTAATCATCAATATTCATCGAATAACTGAGTTGATACAACATTCCTATTCAGTCAGTCATCAATCAAGATAATTCAAAAAATATTTGAATCTTTTTCAGTCATTTTTAATATTCATGTTTGGATTGCGGGCTGGAAGGCAATTGCTGAGGATTGTTCATCAAGCATTCGTGTTTCGTCCTCTAAAAAGTCAAGAAAAGTATTGAAAGTGGCTACTTGTCTGTCCAATGACACCTGAAGATTCAACTAAGGATTGAGCAAGCTAAACGACCTACCAGATATTGGTTGATCGAGACAATAAGGAGCAAGAGAAATTCAAGTCCATTGTGCTAAAGGACAAGGAACCAACCGAGTAGTTCCTAGCTAAGTTCGATTTTAAAGAAGTATAAAGATCTTTAGGATCACCCCAAGACAGTTTTATTGACCTGGTCAAATAATAAAACAAGTTGTTCTTCGACAATTCACAAGTTCTCAAGTTTGCATCAAATAAACATTCATGTTTTTTGCTGCCCCGAGAACAGGGAAGACTACTGCTCTCCGAACATTCCAAGACTTTTTTGGAGTTAAAGTCAACGAATAAGGAATAAAAGATAAGCAATTAGAATAGTAAGAAAAAAGCCTTTGATGGATCGACACTGGCAAGAAAATATCCTAAATTCTATTAGCAACTTCAATCGTAGATGTTTCAGCTACTACCTGTGAAAATACTTCCTTTTGAAAAGTAAAAAGAATTGATGAAATAGTTCAAACAAATTGAGCAAAATAAATCGACAATTTGTCTATCTTGTTCTCTTTTAATCAAGGACAGAAAACTGTTTGGGACAAAGAACTTATTTTTATGATTGACGAAATCAATGTTCCTCTCAGCTTGCTTACTCAAAGTTACTATAGGGCCAAAGATTAAGAAGAGAAGAAGAATGTACTTTGGTAGTACTAAAAACTTACCTATTTCCTGAACAGCTTGACCAAGCAACTAGACTTCAGATGTTACGTCACTGGGACCACCCCAATTTTGGATTATACGACCAGTGCTTTGAACAATTTCAGTTATCACTACGAGTATGACTTCTATGATAAGGTCATGCCTTAAAGGCAGATTTTGCCAAGAGGCTTTTCGATTTGAACAAGGAATCCATGAGCAAAACGCAGGCTGACGCTATCACCCATTTATTCAATGGCTTTCAGTTGAATGGTAAAGATTACATGAACATGCACTACTTTTTAAAATACCTGGAATCTGGTGAATTGGACAGACTTTAACTTCCGTTCATTAAAATAAGTTAGGAAATCGAATTGATAATGAATTCAAATTCTAACATCTTTTAAGAGAATAATAAACGATGCGATCAAAGGTGGATTCAGGTTGAATAGAACATCATAACACGCTATTTCAATCTTAGGGATTTTAAATAGCACATGAATCGTTACCCCAATAAACTAAAGATTACTAAGTGGCATCGTTCTTAGCAAGATAAGGATATTTGATTGCAACAAAGAACAACAACACGTCATTTAAATTATGTGCTGAAAAATAAAGCAATACTAACACTGCGACACTTTATCCCCATCTTTCGAAGCCACAGTCTGTCTCGTTAGGAAAGGATGGCTATCATCGAATTGTATTAAAGCTTTAAGATTTAGTAATTCTTCTTGAGTGGAAAAACAGTTATTGTTGACTGTTTCTAAAATATTTGCTAATCTTTGGCTACTGTTCCAAGCTGTCCAATTCGAAATAACAAAAAGGTGTTTTTTTACTGGAAAATTAGTCTCAAATCCAGCAGAAACTTGGCTTTGTTCTTGACTCTATAAGGGCACATAATGACGTATTCAGTTTCAATGTAAGCATCAATGCAAAGCGAGAAAGGGTCAGATGAATAAAAGCAGAAGAGACAGAAATAGAAATAAAGGTAATAAAGGAACTCAACATAATCAACATAAGGTCAATAAGGTCAAAAGAAAGCTTCCAAAGTAGCACAGCTATGGAGTGATTGACTGCGAGATTGAAGTAAAATCACTCAATATCAAAGACAGTGAAAGGCATCTGAAACTTGTGGAGTTGAAAAGTAACAAGACCAATGGAGCAGTCGAAGCCATACTACAAAATCCTGCATGGTGCCTCACAACAGGAGTAGAGGACTACAGAATTTATGAAGAAATGGGAGTTAGACAGGTGGTTGACAAGATCGTGGAACAGTACACTGAAGAATTGTGTATTAGAGACCAGGAGAGATGTGGCCTACGTAAGAGCAGTTATCTAGCCTCGTACCTGAAAGAGTTCGAAAATGACGAAAGGCTGACGCTGATTCTTTTTGAACTGCTCGGAGTCAATGTTGTTGATGCGACACGGATTGATATAATCAGTATGTGGGTAAGGGCAGAAAAGGTAGATGGGAAAGTAACAGTCACGATGCATTAAGAAAGACCATGATTGAATCCGAATCGTACATTTTTATTGGTCTTGCATTGGTTAATTAATTCATTTTTACTAACTGACTGGCTACACTTGATAATCCTTTTAATTCTTCACCATGACGCTTTGAGTAAGACTTATTGTCAGACGCTTTGAGTAACACTTATACTTCAAAAGATTTTTTTGATCAAAGAAAACAAGGTAGACGAATTGTCAAAGGAAGGGATTGAGAAACTGTGCAGATTGAAGTCTATTTTCAAAGATATAGCTGAAGCATCTGTGATGTAATGATTCTCATTTGCTTTTTATTTATTTGTTTGCTTTTACTCCCAAAAAAGTTATTGTTTCTCACTTCAACGTAACTTCAGTGGTGCTGTGAAATCACTGTAGGAAATGGAGAAGCATGGTGGTGAGTTATGCAGCACAATCACCAGCGTTAAACTGCTGCGATTTTTGTGTGCTGCTAGTTTGAAAAATAATGGCTACATTCGGGCCCTACGACTCTTCCAGAAGCATGAGCTGGTTCAGCACTGGCAGAAAACTCAAGAGTTGCAGGAGTTTCTGGGGGGTGATGGGGGATCACCAGATCCATGATGGGGTTGTTCAATGACTGGGCAGAACGCAGTCCTAGTTTGATAGGTCTAATGGTGTAGATTTCATTTCCGCGTACTGATGTTCTGGTCAATAATTGCTTGGGATACCAGACTTAATTTTCTTGATTGACGAAATCAATATTCCTCTCAGCTAGCTTACTCAAAGTTACTATCAGACAAAAGATTAAGAAACAAAGAAGAGTGTACTTCGCTAAAACTCACCTATTCTGAACAGCTTGACCAAGCAACTAAACTTCAGATGTTACTTGATATGACAAGATGTTATCACCCATTAATTTAATGGCTTTTCACTTTAATGGTAAACATTCTATGAACAAGCACTACTTTTAAATATACCTTGAATCTGACTCGTCTCTGTACTTCCTCTGTACAAGCTTCTGCACATCCTCGGAAATTTAAGAGAGGGAGTCTGAACCCTTTTTTGTTAAAGGGGACTTAAGGATTATTGCTTGGCAGAAGTAGTAGAAGAGTACTGTTTGAAAGTAGTCCATAGCTGATTGTAATTGTTCACACTTGAACATCAATGAGGATGATCACTATATCACTATCAACTATACAACTGTCAACTGTCAACTGTCAACTGTCAACTGTCAACTGTCAACTATACAACTGTCAACTGTCAACTGTCAACTGTCAACTGTCAACTGTCAACTGTCAACTGTCAACTGTCAACTGTCAACTGTCAACTGTCAACTGTCAACTGTCAACTGTCAACTGTCAACTGTCAACTGTCAACTGTCAACTGTCAACTGTCAACTGTCAACTGTCAATTGTCAACTGTCAACTGTCAACTGTCAACTGTCAACTGTCAACTGTCAACTGTCAACTGTCAACTGTCAACTGTCAACTGTCAACTGTCAACTGTCAACTGTCAACTGTCAACTGTCAACTGTCAACTGTCAACTGTCAACTGTCAACTGTCAACTGTCAACTAAACCTGCCACCAAAACAATCACCAGCCCTTAAGAGACAATTCTAAGATAACTATGGGCTTGTTATTTGTGGTATGTCAGTGCAAAACATTTTGATGTCCTTAAGGTTTTCCTGATTGATATTTTATCATGCATGCATGTATGTATGCACAGGAATCTTATTATGAACATGGATATGGATAAGGAAGAATGTGTGTGTGCAGATTGATTAGTTTTAAAGTGCATTTTCTCAGTGAGTAATGGTTTCAAAGAACGAATTCCTATCGAAGCTATAAAGAATTTTATTCATTTTGTTCCACTAAATAAAAAATTTATGATTTAAGAAAATTCCAAATACAGGATCGACCAAGGTTTTGGTGCCATACAGCTTGGGTACAAGGATCTGGCTGTCGTAGTGCAATAGACAGGTAAAATTATACTCCATCCAGCCTCTGGGAAGTTTATGGCAGGATCTTTTACCGCTCTCATTGGACCATCAGGCTCCTCTAAAACCACATACTGGCAGGAAGGGCACTTTCAGATAACCTCCTGACTTATGGCTAACTGTATGTAAATTAGTAGAAGACTGCCAACATCAATGAATATCATAGTGACATAGGCTTCGTAATGCAGGAGGACCTTCTCTTCCCACTTTTACACCTCGTTAATCCTTTGAGTTTGTAGTCAGGTTGAGATTGCCCGATCTAGAAGAGGAATAAATTTCATTAAAGTTGAAAACTGCCATTTAACGTCTTGGCCTCAGTAAGTGTGCTAATACTTATATTGGGAACAACATCATTCGAGGTATCAGTGGTGGAGAGAAAAAAAGAACAGCTATAGGGGTGGAGTTGCTTACAATCCAAAATTATTATTTCTGGATTAACCTACAACTGGGCTGGATTCCACCACAGCACTGAATATCATGAATTTCATCAAGTCCATTGCTCAATAGGGCTGTACAGTAATTTCAACCATCCACCAGCCCAGCTCCTAATTATTTAACGAATTTAACGATCTTATGCTACTCTGTGACGGCTACCAAATATTCCTGGGCCCTAAGTAAAAAGCAGAGAAGATGTTTGACACGGTGGGATACAAGCAACCTGCATTCATGAATCCCCCAACCCCAACCCCAACCCCAACCCCAACCCCAACCCCAACCCCAACCCCAACCCAACCCAACCCACAACCCCAACCCCAACCCCAACCCCAACCCCAACCCCAACCCAACCCCAACCCCAACCCCAACCCCAACCAACCCAACCCCAACCCCAACCCCAACCCCAACCAACCCCAACCCCAACCCCAACCCCCAACCCCAACCCAACCCCAACCCCAACCCCGTATAGTCGTCAATCAGAATACCATGAACCTGCCAGCAAAGATTATATAGATAGCAGTGCAGGGAACACTAGGAGCTATAATTTATTACCCATAATAGAGCAACATTTCTATTTTCCAGCGCAATATTTCAGCAGGAGTCTTTTTAGTCAGTCTTGACTCTATTCATGGGGGCTATCTTATCTACTATCTGGAACCTTCAGTCTTAATCGAGATATTTTCATGCGAGAGAGGTTATCCAATCTGTATTCAACCTCCAGCTTTTACACTGGAATCGTGTTCGCCGGCCTACCCTAACATTTCCTAGTGGTGACAATATACACGCTCATCACCTACTTCGCTTCTCCAACTTCAGCATCACCGCCTCTCAATTTTTCATCCATTACGCTTTAGCATCGTGCTGTATTTAGCAGGCACTTCTATAGCACCTTCTGGAGTGTGATCATAACAGATTATGAAGTTATCGTCAACCTCATTGTCGTCATCTTTATCCCTTTCATCCTGGTGGCAGGGTTCTTTACAGCATCTTTGCCTGGGGTGGCTGATATGGCTGTAGTATCTTTCTCCAGTGAAATTTGGGTTTGCTGGGTTGCTGCAAAATCAGTTTCCGGGGAATTAGATCTGTTTGGATCCAGTAACCAACAAACTTTTTCCTGCCAGTATGTAGAACTCAGCTATCTAGGATAAAAGAGTCTTTGTGGCTGAACTTCGGATAATCTGGATCTTCTACCTAGGTTTGCATGTGATATCCTTCATAATGCTGATAATCTTCAGTAGTCCCAGAGAGGTCGTTTTACAATAATCTACCTAGCTGAAATATCAAAGCATTGAAAAAGAGCCAAATTTATAAAGCTGACATCACGATTATTTATTTAATATATGATATGAAACAACAATCTCATCCTTCTATAAACTTTTTTACTGTCTTGTAAAGCTACTTATGAGAAGAAATGTACCGTTCATTCAACTACAGCTATTCATCGTGAAAGCATCCACTGCCTTCTACTCCATCATCTGCCGTACTGTCCCTTAGTATGTCTTCATCAGCCTTCTATTATCTTGGTCCTTTTCAATTTTCCATAGTTAACAATGCCGAACCCGTTGAGGAACTACCAGTCTTCGCATTGCTCGAATTTCTTTCTTTGAGTGAAACAGGACTGAATCTCCATGATAGCTAGAAGGTACATAATTAGCCTGAAGTTAACTTTCATGCTTAGGTCTGCGATATGCCTCAACCTTAATAGCAGCATTCTGATGATCCCATTCCTGGACAGCTGACTTAAGGTTATCCTTGATCATTTCTCGATACATAATTCTACGGTTAGCCAATGAATGGTTCTTGAGAGTTTATCGACAAATATTTTAAACGTTATACCCAGGAAATGAACTTTACAGCACTTGAACACCACAAATTCTTTCGAGTAGCTATAAGAACTGGCCGGTTGATTTTAGTCTGGTTTTCTTGAAGCAGTTTTAGGCTAATACCTCTGCTCTCCCTTGGCTATCCTGTGCCTGTGTTGCACTTACAGTTTTGGTGATGGAGTTTTGGGTCGACTATGAGAAGTAGTTGGTCTACGTATTTCCTGTTTAGAAGAGGGTGAATAGATCTGATTTCTAGCCCGAGGATGTGCAGAAGAATGAGGTCTTTTTAACTAAATAGGCATATAATGGTTTGTATAAAAAACAAAGTCAATAATAAATAATGCTTATAAATGTAAATAATATCTTGTTGACCATTTCTGTATGATAATCATTCTATCAACTTTACTCTTCCTTTGCAGTCTATAGCTAGATCTAGCTAGGCTTTTCACTCACATCAATCTACTCAAATTCAATTGAAAAGGCCACCTCGTTCAGACTACGCATCTTCGCTCTGAAATTGCACAGGATTGCACAGAGGATCAGCAGAGTTGTCACAATTATGCCTATCTTGAGGTAGATGTCCACTAAGTAATGAATTCGTGATTATCTGTTCACCTTTACAATCGTGCTTTCTTGACAAGCTATCATAGGAGTCTGTCTTGACATGAAATTGTCTACAGTTATTTCATTGCAAAAGGGTGCGATCTACACGAACTCTAACTAGCTTGAGACACTACCATAGCATTCAGCACGCATTGGCTTGAAAACGAAAGATTGGAGGGCTGTTCCCTTACTAAACAGCATATACAGTTGCACAGTCATCTTGTTGTCCTCATCGTAATCTATGTCGATGATGTCAAAATCGATGATTTCTTACATAGTCTGATAATGCAGCTGATCATCCACTGTCCTGTTCCAGAATTATCCAGCAGGGATAAAGCGAATGCTTTTGCGACCTGCCACTGCCATGATATTCTTGTAGATGGAGATGTCTCTGATTGCAATGTCTTCAAGGGATAAGCGAATGAAATCAAGTTTGTACTATTTATAGTCTAAGAACAATTCGATTGCGAAGTCTCTCACTCCTTCCACTGAGCCTGTTAAAAAGATAGTGCTCATTTCCACAGTGACCGAGGTGAAAGTCAATCCCCCCATATCATACTCTGCAACTACTTACACCTTCCCCTATTAAAACTTGCACACCAAGAAATAAACCTTGCCCACCAAAAACACAAAATTCTTGCCTTTAATCTGAGAGTATTCGTAATCAAAGTACTAGCTTTTTTTGATCTGACCGATCGTTTTGATCTCTTTGAAGCCGAGTTATGGAGTATTAAGATCGTACTCTGCAGAAATGAACTAACCTGTGTTAAGTCCGAATGCTAGTCGTGATTATTCTGGATGTGGGAACATTGAATGTGCAGATGGGTTGAAGTTGAAAACTGCCACTTGTTGAATCGAATCTTATTTGTGAGATTCATATTTCAGCAGCCCTGAGTACACTCTGGACAGGATGTAAAACTCAACTGAATTCTAAGTGAATTTAAGCTAATAAATGAAGGCCCTTTCCTGAGAATGCAACTTTTCATTCTGTTTAATCTCAAACATCCCCCTGTGAACCAATTCGTTATGCAACTCGACAATAAAGTAGAATTTCAATTCTGAAGTTACTACGATGATGTGCTTGTTTGAAAATCTTTGATGTGCCACGATTGTATCATTGATCGGAAGGTGTTATTTCATCCCTCTGTACATAGTCTGCTCAAGTGAGCGAGGGAAAACCTTGCACTTGTGTGCTATGATGGTATTATCCTAACTTGCTGTACGGTTGTAGACAGTAAGGTTGTAGGAAGAAGGGGAATGTGCCTACATATTATACACCTTCCCTTAGGGCAAAATCACCTTTTCCAGTCTGTTCTTAGAGGCCTGTTGCCATTTTATCTGGCATTGTGCTGCAAAGAACAATATGAGTTGTATCATACTATTTATGTCTATTTCAAGCTAACATCAAAGTGTACAGAGTCTTTACAACCAGCAGGTATACTGCCTTTTGGGTATGCTGCAACGTAAAGTGGCTTTGGGGTATACTGGACAGCCTGCTAACGACCCCATTTTTAGGACTGGCGTCATCAATGCAGCTTAACGTCTGTCAAGGCTGGAGAACAAACATCCTTCTCTCTTCAAGTTTAGTCCCGCTGTTGAGCAGCTGACCCAAGTAATAACTAACAACTCCTAGACCACCAGTTTATCTACTATCCCATAAATCCGAAATCATGCAAAAGGTAAGCGATTTGAATCGGTAACAGTGGAACGAAAAGTAAAGCCGTTTAAGAAGAGCGAGATGCTTACAAGGCTGGTGAACCAACCCCGACGCAAGTCAAAGATGAGCAAAAGATATTCGATGAGTCTTAGCATAAATACTAGCTAAACATGAGCAACCCAACTTCTAAAGCCATTTTGATTATTGAAAGATTAAGTATTAGGGATCATGGTTGGAGACTGGTGTGCTTGCTAACATTGCAGATCTTGTCCTAAATGAGTGTATCACTATACCGTTTCATTACCCCTTCTCGCTACTTCTTAAGACAAATCTTCGCCCCTGAGGTATCTACGAAACTCACTTCTTCCAATTACAATTTGTCTCCCTCTGCTAGCGTGATGCTCCAGTTAGAGTCAAGTTAGAGGGTCATGTTAGAATTGGTGAGTTTTAATTGGAGATTATTAAAGCTGAAATTTTTAGAGGTCCTCAATATTGACATATTCGTCATAATGGAAACGAGATCGCTAGAACCTTTGTAGATGATATTGCGAAATAGGGGGGGCTAAGAAGATACTTTAGCCTTTCTTTTGGTGATTAAATAATTTTCAATCAAGTAGGGCATCTATTATCCTGAATTCCATTGCACCATAATGCCCTTACTCATCAACCTGTTAAGATCTCCTTAATGCATAAATTGCATCGACTATTTGAAGTCAAACATGAGGATCAGATAGCGAGCATTGTTAAAATTAGTCCATGATTTTTATATTTATTCAATGCCCACGTGTAGGTTGGTGTACATTATGATCATTTTTGTTTGGTTTTTCATTAGCTAATTGTACATCTATTCAACAGAGGCAGTCCATACGTAGTTGATGCATTGCTTGAAGGCTAGCCTGGATAATTTGGGCCTGTTTTATTTGGTCAAGACGAGTAGTTTGATTTAATCGCGAGGGAGTATCAATAGTTCAACAAACTTTTTGATTTCGTAATTTGAAGTAAATATTTGGGGTTTGTAAGGTCTGTGGGTGATTTTTTGTTTGGGGGCAATTATATCTATCTCTTCGTAGATCTATTCTTTATCACGCAAAAAGCATGAGCATCCCATTAAGCACAGTTTAATAAATGTACCTTTAATGCATTCTAAAATGTTAGGTTGGTATGGATATTAAATCCTTTCCACCAATTCCACACTTTAAATATCTATTAGTAGATTATACCAGTCAAGCTTCACCATGAATATGCAAACTGATAGCCATTTAGTCTACCATATCTATCACAATAAATAATATGAGTCAATTTGTACAAGCTGCCAAAAAAGCACTCTATAATTCTACCAGTCAGGACTATGGGTCTGCTTGGGCTATCGATGGAACTCGACCCGAACAAGGACTCCATGCTCCTGGGCATAAACTCCCACCCTACAGCTAAGTAGTCGATTCCATCACCGATTTCAGACGAGCGGAGCGCCTAATCAAAAACAGGATGATAGCGAAATAGTACAAAGGACAGAGTATAGCTGAAAGGGGAGGAGTAAAATAAAAGAAGTTTCCTTATAAAAGCTCAAGCTACAAGACTATTGGATTAGGGATAAAGGTGGGCTCACCAGTTTACAATACTACTAATATGATGTATGGATCTTTGACACCTGCCGAATTCTAAATGCCTAAGAGTTTCCACCCTTCTGATAACTCATTCACCAAGAAGTTCAGTGGAGGTAACTTCAAATATTTTGGATTGAACACAACCAAGACATTATCGCGAGTGCATGAAAGACTTGACGAGCTTTGATCTCATTAAATCTTTTGAAATTAGAAGACTGAAAGCAGTCAGATGATGGCAAGGATAGTGCTTGTTTGGATTTTATTTATAAATGAATAGTAAACGTGATGTGACCTTCCGATAGTTGCAAAGTGTTAGGAATTAAATCAATGAGAGAGTGGCCTCTTAGATGCGCCCCTCTATGCGCTTCATGCGTAAGAATGATCCCACCTAAATGAAGGATGTTGAAACTTTCCTACGAGTTTTTTTGGATAAGAAGACCAGAACAATAAATCTGGAGAAAGTGTATGGCGCTATGAAAGGACTCGGCCTTCATCGCGAACTGGAATTAATCCAAAAATTCTTTGATAACTATTCATTTAAGACTCCTAACTGCATCACTTAGGAAGAATACCTGAATCTGATTGAAAAACAATAAAGCAAGACATCTTGTGTGGAGAGTCAAGCAGACATCTTTGGATTTTTTGATTGCGGAACTGGATAGGGTACAATAACCCCTTAAAAATTGGTGTTGGCGGCAGAGAGTCTTGGAGTGTACTTGGATGAGGAAGAGGCTAACTCGATGGTGACCTGCTTTTCAAGGAACAAAAAGTCTATGGACAAACTGGACTTTATACAGATGTTGTCAGGCCAGCAACCCTCTCGATCCAAAATAGTTCCAAAGATGATTCCTATGAGACGATGAAATGAAATATGTTAAATCATGGTATGTTCTTATGCATTGTGAGTTGAACCTAACTCCCATTATTTTGAAGATAATTATAGTTATCTAAGCATTCGATTTAAAGGTGTTCAGTTGCTGGTTGAGGGAAGAGGCCTTTAGAGAAGGTTGGTTGGATCAGCTGTTCAAAACTGATTCTCAAGATAAAAAATCTGTTTTAGATGTTTAAATAAAATTCGTTTGCTATTTTTGAGCTATCAAACAAAGGCTTCCTTCATTTGAACTTTAAATGTTTATCTTCCACTCCTTTTTAATCTAACTTGATTCCAAAAAATATAGTTTGGAGAGCAGTGGTTTTCCCTGTCTTTTTGGAGCACCACAAACAAAAAATCACTTCTCTTTCAAGTACTAATCCATTTGAATCGATCTTTTTCTTTCTTATACGAATGTTTTCTGTACCACTTTAAACAAACTCCCTGCCCTTTCCGTTGTCTTCATGCAGTCAATATTGAGGTGTTCAGTACTACATAGTAACATGCTTGGATTTAAACATCAGTCAAGGAAAAAGACGAACACCGACCAACCCCAACTTTATTATAATTATAATGGGGTGATAGTTTGTATGAGATTATAATGAGGTTAACATTTTCATTTAAGATTGACGTTTAAAATAATGTACCTACCTCAAGAATGCTGTATAATGATTTCAATGTGTGATAAATAAAAATACATCATTTTGACGGCTTTAAAGCTATATGCTTATGCGCTATCTCATAAATGTTTAATAAGCACATTAGCATCAGATCAGGGTAGTCTTTCGATTGATGTTACTTCTAGTGTGTTTGTCCAGGGCTGGCTGAAAACAATCACTTCAAAATTTGATTCTTCACCTGAACAATCTGCCTTCACGTCGAACTTGTAGTTCGTTCCTGCTACCACCTGTGTTTCCACCCCCTCAGTAGATGCCTCAATACAACCAAACATGTCCTCAACCTCATTCTCAGCGAGAATGGTAGTCTCCAAATTGACTGGATCCTCCAAGAAGTCTCCTAACTCCATTGAAGAATAACCTCCAGCCATGGGCTCAGCTGCACAGGTAGTAAAAAGGAGGAACATCCCGGCCACCAATTTCATCATTGATTATTATTTCTGTGTGCTATAATCAAGTTGCTGGATTAATATTGATGTTAATAAATAATCAGTGAATCAATGGCCTTTTGACTAGTCCTGTCTGGTAGTCTTCTGCCAGTTCTTTATTGTGCCCTCTCTTGTCTATCTGCGCTCTTGCTATTTGAATCTTTGAGTTCGAGCAGATTTCTTCGCCTCAGGAGCTAACTCATCACACAATCTCATTTCGAACACTGCCGTTAGTGACATCTTCGAACCCCTAGGATGCTGTGACCCCGGTCTGACCTGCTGCTGCATCTCTCTTAGTTTTTTGGTATACTTTGATATTTCTCGGTAATGAACCTCTTCCTTTCCTTCTAGTTAGTTGACCTTTTTGGTTAGTTTTTTATTGATCTATTATAAATCTTGGATCCTCCCATCGTCCTCGCTCTGCATGCAGCTGTCTATTTTTGAGCAAGCAGTGCTCCACTCAGTACCTTACCTCAATTTTTATCTGGGCTGTTCAAACTCATAGATTAGCATCCCATCTTCATTGTCCTATTAGAAATTGTAGTTTCCTGCAGCCAATACGTCAAGCACCTTCCCCATATATTAGGTGCAGCGATGTTCACAGTCCTGTACTTTCTGCTCCAGCTATTTGCGATGATTGATCGTGGCTTGCCATTCTTCCTACTTACCGAATATCAGCCTTCGACAGGTACTGTAAGTTAATTTTTATGAGAGGGCCTGCATAGTCAGTTCAAGTTATCCGAGTGTGTCAGCATTTTGAATCTTTCTTTGTAGTTCGCCCACCTCCTTTATCATCTCAGAACTCGTTGTAATCTCTTACCTCAGGCCAGACATCTCTATCTTCTCGACTGCCATTAGACTCTAGCACTAGATCAAAGCCTGGCCTACAAATTGTTTGAAGAGGTTGACCTTTTGCTTGATGTTCAATTTGAGATCCAACTCAGACGGGATCTTTTCCTTCCTTTATAGAAGGAATAGTCGAACGTCACTTCTGAATTCGTTCAGTGGCAGTACTCTTCTTAAATGGCTGCTGTGTGAACTGACTCTGCAGATCTTGCAGCATAGCGAGAGTGCACAATCCGAGCCAGTGCAGACAAACTGCATTCTTTCTTTTTGGTGGATGTTGCAGCAAAACTCCTTTTTGGTGGCAGGTAACAGCATGTTTTTATTTAATAACTCCAAAACAATAGAAATGTATTCAACCCTGCTGCAAATTAGCTGGGAGATCATCCCACCCTTTTTGATTATTTACAAGTAACTGTGATGAAGAAATTTATTCGGTCTGTGCCTGTCAAGGTGGCCGATAAGTCCACTGATCGTACCAGGGTCACTATACTCAACCCCTCCTTACTTAGGAACAAGCTTGATGCCATCATCAAACAAGGCCCGCACAATCTTTTGATAATGTCAGACTTCGACTACACCCTCACTCAATTCAAAATGAACCGTTCGATCTGTGACGCCATCTTCACACTGTTCACAAGTGACTGTCTGCCACAATCTCTCATTGCAGAAGTGACTGACAACTACAGAAAATATGGGCCCTTGTAGTTGAGCACTGACCGAACATTTGACTAGAAGAGAAAATTGATGGACGAGTTTTACAGAATACAGCTTGATGCCATTGCTAGATATAAATTACCTAGCGACACTGTGCAGCAATTGATTGATAATTGCAACATAGTCTTTAGGCAGAACTTTCCCTAGCTCATCACAGCCTGCACCAAATCCAGCATCCCTTTTTACATCCTTTCTGGTGGAATCACATAAATCATCAGAGTTATGGTCAACTCCGTGCTACAAGACCAGCCCCTTTTAAAAGTCTACTCGAATAGCATGCTCTTCGAAAATGGCAAGATGGTGGCCTTCAAACCTCCCATCATCCATGCTTACAACAAGTATGAACTGATTCGACAAGAGATACAGTGTGAAGGAAGGCAGAATTGTCTGCTGCTAGGGGATCAGCGCACTGACTTTTATATGGACAGAGATTGCCAGTTCGATAACCGGATAACGATCTATCTGGCCAAGAATAAGGAGGATGAGGACTATCGAAGAGCTGAGAGGAAGTTTGACATCTCAATTGGATAGGACCCTTCTCTGGAGATTCCATTGGCAGTGGTAGAGAGTGTGATACAAGGAACTATGGACCCTTTTCACAAAGTAGTGGAGTAGCACCTGCCCATCATAGAACACATCTCTTGATGCAGTTAACACATAGCCATATAAGGTGATATAAATATGAATGATGATTTCGGGGGTCATTTCTTCTTCTTGCCTGACTGCTCTTTCTTTGGCTTTTTTTCAATTTTGTTGCGCTTGCCCTCGTTCCGGTACAAGTCTTTCTTCATATCCTTTGTTATGGCCTATGGTAGAGTCTTGGTCAGCCTGGGTGGTAGGCTGTTGAAGGCACCTTCTGTGCAGGCCTTGGCTTTCTTGTAGGCCTCCAAGGAAGCATCAGGCAAGCCTCCAGTAGGACCCTTCTTCTGCTTCATTCCATCACTCTTGATGACCAGCTTGCTCAAGTAGTTCTTGAGCCTAGCAACATTGGTGTCGATGCTCTCTTGGCAACGATTCTTTCTGCGGTGATCGACAGAGATGCCCACAGACTGGGCGAAATTCCTTGAAATCCCGGCTGCCTTAAGCTCAACAAGAGTGAATCCTCTTCCAAGCCTGATCCTTCGATTATAGCGGATGGTCTGGCAATGGACAGCAGGCTTGAGCCTATCAGCAGGCCTATTACCAAGAGCATCAGCCCTAGCCCTACGATGAGAAAGCCTCCTATGTTTCCTAGAGGCCTGGTTGAGATATGCCCTGACATTCCTCTGCCAATGTTTCCGGCGATGGACATTGTTGAGCATGTTGTTATGCTTGACCATTTGTTGATATTGATTTTATGTTGAAGCTTTAATAGATCGATCTATATTGTCATCAAGATTCGACAAGCTTAAGAGTCTTTCCTTCTGATTTACTTATCACGAAGGGGTGGGTTCATTGCTTTGGGGGTATGAGATTTGGATAATTATCAATAATCAGCAGCACAGACAGACTATCCCATTGTCCACATCTAGCCAGCCCCTGACCTTCCCATCCAGCACTTCCTCAAACACTCTATACTTTGACCATCCCTTCTTCATCAACTTCTTCTATATGACCTTGTAGAACATGCAGCTCACCTTATAGCTGTCAAAAAGACCCCTCATATCCTCGTGCACCTACCCCTAAATGATGTTCGACTCTTGATGGTGCTGTTCAGAATGGGCTGCTGTTAGTCTACTGCGGATGGATCGACTACGCATGATTCGGATATGCTATGGTCGAGATAGTGGTTAGGGATGCTGTTTGAATGTAAGTCTATCAATGATTTATGTGATGACTGAACAAGCACGATAGGTGAGATCACCAGCCATCAACTTAGCATGTACATACTTCCTAGTACAGTTGAGATTGGCATTGGGCATTGTTTCAAAGAATTAATAATCCCATTCGAGTAATGAATTAGCACATGACAAGCACATATAAAGGCAAGTGCAAATTAATGGATAATAGTCAGTTGATGCCTGATTAGTTGTGCAGCTTGGCTGGGATTTTGGAGGATGAGGATGGGGGAATAGCACTGACATCTATAACATCCTTTTCATTGAGTGGCTATCCTCATGTCGGATAAGCAATGTAGGGGAGTTAAGCTATTAATCCACAGCTGAAATATTAGCTATGCTTTTCACCCTGACAGTCAATTATCAGAGAATCTGCCTTACGTAACGAAAGCCTATCCACTGACTCTGCCTTCTCTTCTTTTGCCTTTTACACTCTTAGTAGGATGCTCTCGGTGCATGACTGCTCCATCTTAAATGGTTCTTTCTTTTCCTCAATTAAGCTCTCCTCATTCTTCTTGTGCTTCTTCTTAAGGACATCCGCCAGCTGCAAGTAGTCCGTAGCAACGCTTTCCATCTAGGTCGTGTCTGATTCATTTTTGATGGAGAAGACAGTCAGCATAAGGCCTTGTCAGCAGACTACGTTTTTTAAGGGCTGAGTGAGATGTTGAAGGCAGCTGGTTGAAAAAGCTCATCTTCAAGGTCCGTGCCTAGCCTTTAAGGTCAAGTCGCTTACAGATCATGCGAATGGCTCTTCTCACTGATGAGTAGTACAAGTTCTTTATAGAGTTTTATGTCCTACCTTTCATATCTTGCTAAGTTCTGTCCATCGGTTGCCGAGCTTGAGCCACAGATCGATAAGTTTTTGGTATTAATCTTCAGTCCAGGCAGCTTGGTTGATACTAGGATCGAGATGGTTAAACCACCGTTCCCTACACTGCTTACCATTTTTGAGAGTATTAGGAAGAGCGATCATGATTTGCTTAGAGATCTGAGTCCAAGACCCATCAAACTACTGATACAGTTTTATAAGCTACTCATCCTCCCTAACAGACCATACCCCTTCCACTCATAACAAATTGATTTTATCAGGACATCAATCATAGCAATTATTAGCAATGCCTAATCAATAGTTCAAATGATTTTGAGAAAGCCCACGAAGATTGAACTCAAGCCTGAGGATGACTTGCTGAGTATGAGGAGTTTAAGAGGCAGCAGGCTCATCCTCGTCGGTCTGCTAGGATCATAAGGGATGCGTAGTAAGTTCATACAGAGCATCACCGCCCCTGAGGATGACCATTTCTCAGGCCATAACCTTATCAGCATGGCACAGTCCTACCCCTTAGAAGAGGCTCCAAGGACTTAATCCTCAGTCCACATCAACCAACTATTCTCCATGCTGCTCAGCAACATCCATGCCACAGAAATCCCCTACCAACCGTGGTGGTAGCAGTGGGAATAATCCCACCACCCTCTTGATCTTGACCTCCCTTATGAAAGTATGTATGTCAGTATAAGAAACGTTCAAAGGACGACGACCATCCCAGGCAGGTTGTGATATGCTTGGTTTGCACAGAGGGGATTATAAGTTTCTTATCGTACCGGTAGGCGCATGGTCGAGTGGACTTTTTCCCTGCTTTGGCTTTATAGAGGCCATCTTCTTTGTGGCTCATACTGCTTTATCGATTCTCTTCCGGTCAAGTGAGAAATGCTTCTGCTCATAAGGATGCGTCTTCTTTTTCTTGTCTATCGGTTTGTCTTCAATGCATTGGTACCGATAGTTCTGCCTACAGAAGCTTTATAGTTAAGACTGCATGCTTGAAGTAGTGGCCATCCTACCTCTAGCAGAATTCTCTTTCTTTGGGATGGCTTTCTTGCGCTTGATGGGATCGAGATAAGCAGGATCAAAGTTAGGACTGTTGATGTCAGCGATACTGTTATACCTGCCTTTCGCATACGCTTGAGCACCAGATAGTAGCTAGTAGTGGCATTGTTCTGTCGGTTGCCCTACAAACATTTCTTTACGTATTCTGGGTCCAAGCCCATAAACTGCAGCTCTAGCAGGATCTCGGGGTCTGTCGGTATCCGGTGATGTCCGACTATGATCCCACTGTGCTTTTGGACTGTGGTGGTGCGGAACCATGGGGTGTGCGATGATGTCGGCTACTGAAATACGCTTGTCAGGGTCCACAAAGTATATTTTCTTGAGGAGGTCATGGACGGGGTGGGTCAGTTCTAAGGGGATGGAGAACTTGCCAGTGCAGATCTTTTCGTAGAGTTTGGAGGTGTTCTAATCCTAGAAAGGCAGACATCCACACAGCATGGCGTAGAGGATCACTCCACAGGACCAGATGTCTGACTTAGCCGAAGTAGCGATTGCCCTCGATCATCTCAGGAGCCGCATAGCAAGGTGACCCACAGCCTGTCTTCACCAGCTAGTCTTGTCTGTAGGTGTTGGACAGCCCGAAATCGACCACCTTGATGCGTCCGGATGCATCAAGGAGTAGATTTTTAAGGCTTGAGGTCACGATGGACTACATGCAGACTGTGGAGGTAGTCGATTCCGAAGATCAGTTGCTGGAAAATGGCTGCAGACTTAATGCTCAGGCAGTTTCTTGCGTGAGATAATGAAATCGAAAAGCTCTCCTCCTTCTGCGTACTACATGACCAAGAACAGTTGCTTTGTACTTTCAATGATTTCGTAGAGCTGGATCAAGTTTTGATGCCGGATGAATCTTGAGGATGTGGATCTCTCTTGGTGACGCGTTAAACATCGGCCACTTCGACAATCTTGTGTTTGTCTAGGATTTTGATGGCTACCAGCTGATCAGATGGGAGATGACGAGCCAGCTTGACCTTTCCAAAAGTGCCTTTGCCAGTGTCTTGATCAACTAGTACTGTCCCAGGATGCGAGGCTTGCTCATTTTTTAATCGGTTATTGCAAATGTTTGAATAAGCTGAAAACAAAGAAAAGGCTATATTCTCACAACACATCGATGAGGCCGTTCGCAAGGGACATGCCAAGAGAGACTCGCGTCTTCTGATGTCTTCCAGAAGGGAAGAGCTATGCGCCATCAAGTCAAGTCTTTGCAGAAACAAGCCAAGTCTATCAAGGATATCTAGGCCATGGTCGAAAATAAGGAACATCGTGAGGCTCAGAGACAACTCTAACCTATCATGAAGCGGAAGAACCACTCCAAAGAACATCGCTCAACTGACCCAATCCAGCCCGTTCGCAAACACTTCCAATTCATCAACCGAATGAATGAAGACTTGGAGCTTGCCACCTTGCCTCAAAAGTATTAGCTCATGGGTGGCAACTTCTACCTCAAGGATTTTGTCACTCTCTCAACCATCAAGCCTTTCCGATCCACAGGCGTGCTCAGAAAATGCTGCATGTGCCTACCTGTCGAGTCTACGTGCTAAAGGAGCAACTACTCAGCACAAGAGAAGGTCGGAGTTCACTTAGAGATTGGATAGCATTCTGGCAGACTTTAGATTCCAGATCCTTCATCAAGATCCACCAGACTTTTTGGAACTGTCCTGAGGGCTGCATCAGCGTGTTGATGGACCTACATGCCAGGTGGATCTTTACTCTCTCCTGGTGGAATTCTCATACTCACTTTCATGCAGGGCCTTGCAAGAACTGACGAGAATGCTGCTACAAAAAGTGCAGGATTTTCACAACTACTGTGATAGCGGGCATGGTGGCCTTTTACCTTCACAGCTGCTGTTCGATAGAAACCAAGATCTGGTGCTTGGTGTGGGGATTGCCTCAAAGATTCAGGTCACTAACTCCAGCTTCAACCTCTCTCAGACCAAGATCAGCGACAAGGGCAACTTCTACTAGTCTTTCTACAATAACAGACAGGGCTTCAACTTGCGTGCCAAGGATGAAAAGTCGCAGGATGTATTCAGCCTGGGCATGCTACTGCTCTACGGGGCAGCAGGTTCATTCGACCTGGTGCCCAACCTTGAAGGAGTAGTGTAGAAGGCAAGGGGAATCGCAGCTGGCTAGAAAGCTGACTAGCACTGCTGCATAATCCATGAAGAAAGGGATTCGTTTCTTGACTAGATCCTTGCCCACTACCACGAGAACTAACCTCCTTCCTTTGTGCATGTCTCAAAATATCATAACGCAAGCGCCCTTCGATCTCTGAACTGATGAACCACCCCTTTCTAAAGGTCAGCAACAAGGTGCAGGTTGGACTACAGGATCTGCTGATATGCGAGTTGAACCAGGTCAAAGAGCTGCCTAATGAGGTGAAACAAATGGGGGTGAGCAAGTTGTCAAGGATGAGGAACTTGATTGGCCTAGGCCTGCAAGATTGCTAGTTTAGCAAAGAGGTGGTACGAGATGGCTTTTAGCGAGAGAGTGACACGCTAATGGAAGAGATCGCTGCAGTAGAACATAACTCATCTAGACTTTCCGCATGCTCTATCATTTTTCATGACTGCCATCATTATGTAAATAAGCAGCATGCAGTACAACAACCATCATATCGTTCAAGAGAAGAAACGGTGTGAGAGGACGGCTCTTGGGTTAGCCTCTTCCTTGGGTCGTATACCAACAGCTTTGAGAATAGGTCTACTAAACTCTAATCTACTCGGCCTCGCATGACCTTCGACCAGTCCACAGGTGAATCTTTGGTAACGATATCTGCAGCTAGTTGTCAGGATTCATCGCATAGATGTCCTCTTTGGTGGGAGTGCCAATGAACTTGATTATCTCCAGCATCTGCTCCACATTGGATGCAGCAGTGAACAGCACCCTCCCAGTTATCATCTCCACTAGCACGCAGGCCATCGACCACACGTCCACCTGGGTGGTGTAGTTCCTGGCACCAAAGATAAGCTAGGGTGCTCGGTAGGACCTTGAGCAGATGTAGGAGATGTTGGTCTACTTGGGGTCCAGCACTTTCGCAGACCCGAAATCACAAATGACCAGGGTTCCAGTCTTAGTGTCAACCAGGACATTGTGGGGCTTTATATCACGGTGGCTGATACGCAGGGTTGTGAGATAGTCAAGAGCCTGAAACATCTGTCTGGCTAGGCATTTGACCATATCAGAGGGCATCCGAGTCTTCTTCTTGGCGTAGTTCCTGAGCAAGGAGTACAGGTCGGTTGGGTAGTAGTCCATCACCACGTTGAGGTATATCTTAGAACCTTGCTGTGTGTAGTATGAATCACGCATGCCCAGTACGTTGCCATGGTCAAGCATCTTCAATATCTGCTGCTCTCGATTTTTGAAGTTCTTGTCCTGCAGCACTCTTTTGATGGCCACTAGTCTGCCATGGCCATCCCTGCCTTTGTAGACTGCTCCAAAAGTGCCTTTGCCAATGAGCTACTAAGTGGTGTATGGACTGCCTGTTTTTTCAGTGGAGAGCGCCTTGTTCCTAGCTCTAAGCAGAGAGGAGGGTTTAGAGTCATCCTGCTAAGTCATGATGCGTCTGTTTTATTTGGCTGACTGCTTGAGTCGAACGAGATTAATGCGAGTAGGCTGAAGTCTGAGTTTTTCCATAATCTAACGGATTAATTATAAAATGGCTTAGCTTGGCAGTCTGTACTGTAAGATTTCATATCAAATAAGTTATTCAGTAAGTCATGCACAGGTGATTCTTTGAGGTCTCTTGTTGTTGGACCAGCTTTAGGTTCACTGCCTTTCTGCTCTACTTGTACTTGCCGTAATACTGCATACAGTCAAATTCAAAACGTAGAGTCTTCTTCCCCAGCCGGTTGGCTCTGAGCATCTCTAGGTCAACTCCTGCCTTCACTAGCTCTTCACAGTGTACAAAGATATTGGTATCATCCTCCCCCATTATGATGAAGCCATATCCCTTCTCCTCATCATAAAACTTTAGCTTTCCACAGCAGCGTGGTGGGGATAGTTCTAAGGGCTAAGGCCGATCCTTGCACTCTTTGGTAGGGGTGGATTCAGGACTGGACCATTCGTCGATGAACTTGACGAACTGTGAAAGTCGTTCTTCATCCTAGGTCTAAAGCTAGTCAGGCTAATATCCATCATCCTAATCATCAGAAACATATAGGCTGAACAGAGACTGGTCACACCCAAACGCATCTAACAAGGACAGGTCAGAAAAGGTTGATTTGCTTGATCGGTAGATCAGTGTGTCTTCAATGCCTGGACAATATCCTACTTGCTGCTTTATCTCAACAACTGGAAAATACCTTTCTTCATCTACCCTTCCCAGCATTATTTCCTAGCTGAATCCGAAGTTTATGATCTCGTCCTGTAGGTGCTCCTCTCTAGTAACCGACATGATGTGAATACAGCGCTTGAAGCTGATAGAGGCGAGGGTCAGCATCACCTGGTTAATGAAGTACTCGAGGGTCGCATTTTATTAGGCCTTTCTACAGCTACTCCAAGTAGACCGGGTGCTGTAGGGATGGTGGCAACTCTTCGCGGTTAAAAGGGAGGAGCATGGTTTTCAAATCCTTAATAAACGGGGTTCAAAGCCTTCCCGCTGAAAGAGAGCGAGGGCAAGACCCAACCCCAACCCCAACCCCAACCCCAACCCCAACCCCAACCCCAACCCCAACCCCAACCCCAACCCCAACCCCAACCCCAACCCAACCCCAACCCCAACCCCAACCCCAACCCCAACCCCAACCCCAACCCCAACCCCAACCCCAACCCCAACCCCAACCCCAACCCCAACCCCAACCCCAACCCCAACCCCAACCCCAACCCCAACCCCAACCCCAACCCCAACCCCAACCCCAACCCCACACAGCAGCGAATAGAATGAATGGCGTTTCCAATAATAAATAAGTTAATGGCGACTGTTTATAATGTGATGCATTTCTTTTATAACGGATGGGCCTTAAAAATAGCACTGCCAATGATGGCTCCATTGTACTGCCTATGGGGCCTACTTACCACTCTGATAAACATACCAGGGTTGGCGAAAAGGTCATGTACTCCAAGGTTGGGGTACAGAGTCAGGCTATCTATGATACTTGGGCTAAAAGGGTCTAGCCTCATCATGATGATGATGCCAGTAGCATCCTCTTGCCACTCAGCCACTCCTTCAAAAGCAAAGGCTTTTGTGGCAGTTCTGGCTAGGTCAGTGTCGAGTACCCCGCCTACATCCACGATCTCTCTTCCTAAATCAGGAGGAGAAGCCTCAAAGGCTAAAACTTCAACTAGCCTTAAATCTTCTACATCATGTTCAATCTCCTTGACGCAGCCTGCGAGTACGAGAAGGTCAATGGAAGAGTAGGTGACATCCGTCCTCAAACTGTGCTGGTCAATAATTAGGGCAAGGTCAAGGTCCTGACTCTTGATTCCTACCCTGGTGCCACCACTGCTTATGAAAAGGCCTTGAATGGGGAGACTGTCTATCTCGCCCCTGAAGAGCTAGCATCTGCAAGGGATAAGAAGCTAGTCTCATGCTCCAATTACTCAGTGGCTGAGTGTTACACCATTGGCATACTGGTACTCGAGTTGATGGCTATGAGAGACTGTGATTAGCTGTACCATCTCAAAGACTACACTATCAACAATGAACGATTGAACTCCTTCAAAGCTGAAGCTAACTCAGCTGGATACACAGGCTTCCTATCTGGTGTTCTTAGGCTTATGTTGCAGAGTGAGTCTGAAAGGCCTTCCTGTGGGGAGTTGTTGACCATGTTGCTACCCAACTAGTAGCAGATCATGAACTTGCAGCCCTTTACAGTTGACGAGGAGCAGGCCAAAGCCAACATCAACTAGTACAGGCTAAAGATTAGCAGATACGATCACTTCAAAAACTACGCTTTGATGTCAAGGCCGACCATCTTTGGCAGCATCAAGCCAGGCCCAAGCAACTACAGCATGTTTGGAGGGGTGCAGCCATCAGTTCCTCAAGAGCAGGCATTGAGATCATCTTACATCATTCCAGAAGGTCATCGAATGTCACAGCACCATCTTGACAGATAAAGCCTACTGAAATATGGAGATACCTCACCCCCCCAGCACCAACAACAACCCCAGCCACATCCCATGCAATCAGCCTACACCATCTCAGATGCACCTCGAGCTTAAGGCAGTCAATTCCGTTCGTCTCTTGTGCCGATACGATCAGTGAAGGAGACTAGATCAGTAGCTTTTCGATGATCCCCCATGATCGATGACACCAATCATTTGAATTCATACTTCTGCCGTAGTCTGCTTGCCATCTTTGAGTAGATGCTGGGTAGGACGTGCAGGGATGGTCGGTAGAGGGTCTAGCAGAGATGCCAGGGCATAGCTGGACTCTTCTTCTCTTGCTCGGCATGGATGGTCGATCTTCGTCTCGGACCTTAGGAAGGCAGTTTGGGTCCTCTGAAGCCAGTGAGGATACTCTCAGCAAGAAGGTTGTTTTCAATGACGACCTGGCTGCTATAACTCCTCTTTTTCTGGACTAGTTCTTCACTGTCCTCGCTGTCCATGATCTCCTTCAATACACTGGATCTAAAAAAGCTGTGGTAAAGGTGCTGGTGCAGCTTGTCCTTCTTGTCCTTGTTGACGTTTATGCTTACCTTGTTCACGTTGACTGGAGTCTGGCTGAACCTGGTTTTGAGGGACTTGCCCAAGCTCTTGATTTCTGCAGTGAGGTTGATCATTTCGTATTGGACAGAGTCAGTGGTTTCAGGAGGGTCGGTGATGGAGTTGGTCTGGAGGTTGGTGACTTCTTCTTTGATCTTGGACATGGAGCCTGGCTTGTTCCCTTGCACCTTGAACTTGGGATTGGTGAAGAGTGACTCCTGAATCTTCTTCTTATCTCGGAAATGAACCTCACTGTAGTCAGTTTCACGTGCCTATCTGACAGTCGTCCTCTTCTACCTAATGCTCTCCTTCTCTGATCTGCGCTCGTTCCTTCTCGTGCCAAATTGCACCCGGTTGTTCTTCTTTCTCTTCCTACCAGTCTCACTTTCCTCTTCAGCTTATTGCGCCTTTTATATTGCAGGGGACTAGGCTTGTGCCTTTCGGTGGGTACGCAGGCTAGGTAGCTGAGGACATGAGAGTCCACGCTTAGCAAGTGGCTGGATGTGAGGGCGACTGTTATTGGATGGCTAGGTGGGTGGTGTAGCAGAATCAGGAGGCTGAATATGGTTTTGGAAAAGCTAGAAAACACTAAAGAAAGCATCCATCCTCAACAGAGCTTAACTCCTAAGTCTCTTCCTCTTCATCGCCCTTGAGTTGAGTATCCTCTTGAACTCGTGCATCGATATTATTTTAAAATCTTGTACTTATGCTCAAGCAACTAACCACTACCAAAGCAACTTTCACTACACGAGTCATGGCATTGCACCAGCTTGTCGATTTCTTCATCGCTGTCAACCACTCCTTTCTTGCCTTCCTTGCACAGCTCAGGGAAGAGGCCTCCACTCCACTCAGCCATCCTTCTAGCTAGTTCTTCACACTGCTGTACAGCTTCTACAAGGAACTGCCTGAAATCATGTATTCACACATTTAATGTCTGGAAGCAATCAGGAGCACTGAGTTCAGTGGCCTGTATGAACAATTCGAACTGTGTGCTAAAACTGCATAGAACTACCAGCAGACATTCCACTGGTACGGAAAGGCCTCCATCTAGCACCTTTCCTTGAGAGAGGAGTTGGCTAGCAACATCCGCAAGTACCAGTCAGACAACCCCATCTTTTACTACAATTGGAACAAGGTCAGCTCCTTCTACTAGGACATCCAGAAGAAGTACTAGCGGTACAAGGCCATCTTGATGAAGGGGAGAGGCTAGCATGACCAAGCTGAGGTGTCCACCTCCCTGCTCAAAGCGTAGCTGTAAAAGTGTAAGAGATGCTACTAGCAGAAGATGCAGCTGATCAACTCGCATGCCTCCAACCTGCTGTCCAAGCTGGAGAAAATACTCAAGTCATTCTTCCTGCAGATTGGAGATGAGATCGCCAAGGAGTAGCAGCAGATCGTCTGGCAGCAGGACAACCCTGTCAGCCTTGCCAACACTATGACCATGCTTTAGTAGGCCAAGCGTATGGTAGCTCATGGCAACATCACATGGCAGCAGGCATCCGCCCTTGAACAAGCTTTTCTGAGGATCCGATCAGAACAGGAGCATCTGATCAGTCACCAGCTGTCACAGTTCATGGATCTGTTGATGCGTTCCAAGAATATGATCAAAGCGGCTGACAAGTTCGAGAAGGATCTGGCTCAAAGCAGAGATCTGCTTGACTGCCAGCTGCTTCTGAAGGCGTTTGGCTGTACCGCCTAGAAAATAGGGAAGAGGATTGTGGACCTGGTTGGACAGATCGGCAATGGCTTCAACAACATCCATCTCAAGTGTAGTGCTTGACCAGCCTTAGCCACTCCGTTGACAACATCACTAAGTTCACTCTGAATTTAGAAAAGAACTACGAGCGACCGATCCTCCTGCGCAACTTCAGAGAATCATCGAACTGCAAAGACATCGAGCGTGTTGAAAACCAGATAAAGCGACTCATCCACACCCACAGCAACAACAACAATGTCTTCTTGAACTGGGTACAGACCATCTTGCACAACTATGCTAGCTAAATGACCATCTTCATCTCCAACCTGGTCGAGACCTTCCAAGAGGTGCACTCTCATCAGGGGGAGGTGGTTGTGACAGGGCCAGGCTTTATAGAGGCATTGCCTGATCTTGAATAGATCACTGATGAAGGGCTGCAGAAGGAGATTGAAGCTTTGAACCGACCTCAGCTGCCAGCCATGCCCAGCTAGGACAGTGAGTCCTTCTCATGTGGACTGGAGAGCAAGATCTTGCTTCAGGGCAAGTTGATAATTGACTAGGAATGCATCTTCTTCAAATCGTCATTCAACAAAAACAACATCTTTTTCGGCAGCACTGAACTGACCATCCCCAAGCAGGACATCCTAGAAATCAGGAGGGATGAGGGTGGCCTTATCATGAAGAACGGACTGACTCTGCACACCAAAAAGGGGCCGCTTAGGTTCCTCTCCTTCTTTTCTATTGACGACTGCTACCAAGCCCTTACAACTATAATGGCCTCATCACAACCAGCGTTATCCCCTGCTGCCAAAATAGCAGTGGTAATGTTCAGCGAGTAAGAAAAGGCAATGATAAAAGCCCGGACAGATCGTCACCTGGGTGATCTACCTGCCCCCCTGCAGCACAAGATATACAGTCGAAAGGTGCCAGGAGTGCAGGTCAAAGACTACTACTAGATTATCCTAAGGGATATGCAGGATGATGCTAGGCTGCTTGATGGCTTTAAAAAGGCATCTGAAAAGTGCATGACTAGTGAGCTGAGGATTTCAAGATGGGAGCCTGACTTGCCTGAGTTCAGGTAGGCTGTGACGAAGGGATAGTTGTGCTACTCTAGAGTAGTGTAGAGCAGGGTAAAGTGTCCCAGCTATCCATTCTTCCCAGAGTATGCACCAAGCACCACTGAATAGTCATTCTACATGGTGAGTGACAAGCTACTCCTCAACCAGCACAAGAACAAGGTCAACGACATCCCTTTCAGTGACCACTTCAGAATCGAGATTGTCTACTAGCTGCGTGAAACAGACAGTGATTAGAACCTGCCTTCTCTCTAAATGAATGCTACCTTTCAGATAGTGTTTGTAGAACAGGGGTACTTGAACGGGGTTATTGAGGTTGATGCGATCAAGAAGGCTACCTTTAACTGTAAAGTCATTATTGACTATTTTGCTAGGGCTTTGGCTGAAAGAGTGGCTAGGGACAGTCATAATCAGTGCTTGTAGCAGGATCTTCCAGGATAAACTTACACCATTGATCTGTCACAGGAAAACCAACAGCTCCGTCAGAATATCAAGTATCTGTGGGGTGTAGTGGTAGGGCTAGCAGTACTCTCAGCCTTTGCTTTGCTACTATGAATATCATATCATCATATCATCATCATCATCATATCATCATATCATCATATCATCATATCATCATCAATTGGTAGTCTAGTAAACATCATGAATAATCCCGCAGACGCATGTCTTACTCCTCAAAGCCCAACATGCAGCTTATCTCACTTAAAGACACCTCTCCTTCACAGCTCACCTTCTTCACCCTGCCAACCACCACCAGCCCACACTCCTGCAACAACTGCCTCTGCTTCTCAGTAAAGCACTCTCCCAACATCAGCCTATACAAATGCGCTTGTTCTCTGATAGCAGGCATGTAGACGCCAGGGGTGTAGGGCAGGAAGTAGTAGGTCCGTCCTTCGACAATGTTGGAAGGGAAGGGTTCTGAGTCAAGGGTGGTGACCATGACTGAGACATCTTCTTGTTGTTTGGTGATGATGGCCTTAAGCTACCGTTAAAGTTGAGCACAGCTTTCCTTAAGCTGCTAGTTTTCTAGGTAGAGGCTTGAGGTAACAACCACGTGATCCTTATGATCAATGTGACCAAGAGGCTATCCATGAGTTTCAGCAGCAGTCTGCAGACTGTCTTGTAGAGGCTGCTTATAGTTTTCAAGCTAAGCTTTGATGACAATGTTGGCATTGTTGGCCATCATCAGCTTATCCTGCAGATCACCAAGCTGATGGTTGAGATGATCCAGCTCAGTTGTTTTTTCTTTTTTGATCTTGTCCACCTCTCCAATCAGCCTCTTCATAATAGTGTCCAGCTGTAAGCATTACTGTGATTTCAACTAGAGTTCGTCAAGGATGTGCTAGCACTAAGTGCACTTTTTGGAGAGGTGTTGATCGAGTTGTGAGCAGTTCTCTTTGTTCTGGATGAGTTACTATCTGACCTGCTTGTAATCATGCAGCAGCTAGTCCCTTTCTAATCTCAGCTGCAACTACTCCTCCTTCCTGCCTGTCTCCAGCCTTGCCACCTTCTCTCTCAGCTCTTCATTGTCCCTTTCAAGCAGCATCACTTTTGATTCGTAGTTTGTATGTGCAGCTTAAAGGGAGGACAGCCTTTCCTAGTACAGTTCGATGGTTGTCCTTTTCTTGCTGAGCTACTGTCTCAGCTTTTCGAACTATTTCTGCTGGGTGTGGCTTTCACTGGCAATCTTCTACAGTTTGCCAGCTAGTTGTGCACTACGACTTAGCTAGGATTCAAGTGAGGATTTGAGTGCTGAGTGCTGCTTGGAATGTTCTTGCCACTTAAGCGCGAATAGGTTCATGCCTGACCGACTAGCCTTCACCACCAGTTCTTGCAAGTTGTTTATCCTGCTAGAATCTTCATTCTACTTATCCTAAGCTTTCCTTTCGAACTGTCTTTCCAGCAGCTTGTGAAGGTCAGCCATCTATGCCATCAATCTTCGGATGGTCTAGTCTTTGACCCCTTGAGATAGACGGTCAGTGGACTGTGACTGTGACTGTGCTGACTCCTTCTAGTGAGATCTTTCATGCTCAGTTATTGAGAGTTTGACTAACTCCTCGTCAAGCTAATGGTTGCTTAGGGTGAGGGTTGGCGTGTCCTCTGAAAAGATGATTTTGTTGAGCTTCTTGTTCCGCAAGCGAGAGTTGACCAGACTGCCTACAAACTTCTTTCTCATCTGCTTTTCCTCCAAAGCAGTCCTCCTTAATTTTTAGAGTTCGTCCTCCAAGCTGGTGTAGAATCCCTGCCTGCGAATAAGCTAGGCCTATATCTTGTTGAAGGTGTGCTTCACTGCCTTGCAGTTTGAGAGGCTGTCGTACTCTCGCTGGTTCTTGTCCAGCTTGCGCTAGTACTACAGGATCTAGCTGTGGTACTGTCCGATCTATGTTCGCAGCTGGTTTGTCACTTCGAAGGTCTATCGGATTGCCTTCTTGTTCTAGATGTAGAGTCTTTGGAGCTAGCCTAGGTCTTACTCTCGGATGCTGCGGAAGCTGGATGGCTTGACAGCGGGGAGGTTGGTCAACTAGAAGGAAGTGTCCTACTAGTCCATAAGGTATTTGGTGATGCGTGCCACTAATAGCTCATACTCCTCTTTGAGAGTAGTGTCCTTAAGCGCCCTTTCAGCCTAGCTGGCCACTTTCTAGAGCTGGTCGTACTTCTTGCGAAGGCCAATGATCCGCTTATTGAAACAATCATTGCGTTCTGTCTTGAGCCTTTCCTTGAAGTACTAGTAGGGCTAGAAGATGTTCTTTGATTTGAGGAGACCTTCCTACCCCTTGATCTTGTGGATGAACTGGTTGATGGTCTACTCGTCGTAGTACAGGTCAGCCAGGCATTTGGCCTAGTACCCGCTAGCTAGCTATTTCTGACGTAGGCTTTAGTAGACGACTTGGAATTGTAGGAAGGTCTGCTCGTTCTTTGTGAAGACTGAGGTTGCTCGAGTTGTAAGGCTCTCTGCTAATGCTTTGCACTCTGAAAGGCAGTTGAAGAGGTGTCTCATGAGAGTGTCATGCGAGTTGTTCTGACCAGCACAGATAGTCAACAGTTCCATGAACTGGTCAAGCTTGACAGTCTCCTCTGGCACTCTAGTTTCAAACTGCCTGAGTGCAGTCAACATCTTCTGCTAGTGGTCATAGATTCCAGGGCTAAGCTCTTCCAGTTCTTCAAGCTTGGTTTTGAAGTTCCTGCCGGTCAGCCAATCTGCTAGCGACTCAGCAGTGAGCATGCACTCGGGCAGCTGCATGAGGAAGAGAGGTGGCTTTTCCTAAAAAGTCTAGGCTGGTAGGGTGTGCAGCTAGCTGTCATACAGGTAGATGGAGAGGAACTCCTTGACATTGCCTTGTTTGTCGCTGTGGAAGGTCAGCAAGAACTACTGCCTGATTTATTCAAGCACCATTTCGGGTCTGAGCTTGAACCCCTTTTTCGAGATAAGGAGCTGGCGATGAGGTGGTATGGCAGTGAGTTGAGCAAGGTTGTGACTAAGATCGAGCACCTTGAGGCCTGGCTACTCTGTGAACTGCAAGGGGTGGCCAGTCAGCCCATGTCTAACAACAAAATTCATTTTCAAATATCTATTACAGCCAGCCATGTAAAAATAAGAATCTGAGAGCATTGCCACTGCCATCCGCATCAAGCCACCCTAGCTGCACTCACACACCTCACTCTTCAAACTCACTTAACGCACTCTCTCCATCAATGACCAGTTCCGTTAAAGGGAGTACTCTGCAGATCGTGTCTTTCCATCTTAGTCCAGTCAGGCAGAACTGTTCGAGTATGTCAAGCCGCAGCTGGCCAAGCATGTGGAGGGCTACAACTGCACGATCATGGCGTATGGGATGACAGGCTCAGGTAAAACCTACACCATGTTCGGAGAGGACAGCATGGAGTAGAGAGGACTCATCCCCAGAATACTCGAGTTCATTCTAGAGGGCACCTTCGAAAAGCAAATCTTCATCTCCTGCCTAGAACTCTACCAGGAAAAAATATATGACCTGCTCAATGCTACTGGCTCTCCTCTCACCTTGCACTAGTACCCGCAGGAGGGGGTCATTGTAGAGGGGCTGGCTTAGTTCGAGGCTGACAGCTTGCCATAAGCACTCAAGCAGGTCCAGCGTAGCCATGCTTTCCGTAGCATCAGAAAGACCCATCAAAATGATCGCAGCAGTCGCTCCCACGCAGTCTTCCAAATCATCTCGGAAAGCCAAGAAGCAGACCAGCTTAAGAAGGCCAAGCTGAGTCTCTGCGACCTGGCTGGCTCCTAGAAAATACACAAAGGAGAAAAGCTAGGCGTAGAGCATCTCAACTAGCTGCGCAACATCAACTTGTCACTGACCTGCCTAGCCAAGGTGATTCACTGCTTGTCCTCTAAGCACTCGAAGATCAGGCCACCTTACCGGTAGAGCAAACTGACACGATTGCTAAAAGACTCGCTTGGAGGGATCTCCCGTACACTGATCATTGCCACCATCTGCTCAGCAGAAGAGTACCTGGATGAGGTGGTCTCCACTCTGAAGTTCGCTGAAAGGGCGCAGCAGGTCAGCTCCATCATCCGGAAGAATGTGGTAATGATTGCTGATCCCGAGTCGTTGCTGAGACTGCAGGAGGAGGTGCGTTACCTTCGGGAAATGGTCAAGCGAAATCACATGCCCAAAGAGTCATAGGTGCAGCAGAACTTCCAGCAGCTGATGAGCTAGAACCAGAAACTGCGCAACCGGATGATGAGCCAATAGCGAGTGAACTAGCTGATGCGGGAAAACGGCTAGATGCGTCGTAAGATCTAGCTGCTGACCAGACAGCTGAAAGACAATCGATCGGACATTGACAGCTAGTCCTCCAAGTTCGGCAACAGTCGATAAAGCAATGAGTTTATCAGCAAGAACGCAGTGTTCAAGAACAGCAAGTCTGGCAGCTAGAAGTTGGCCCTTCCTTTTCGGAAGGTGGGGTCAGAGTATTCAAAGGCCTCTGAAGGTCAGATGAAGCAGCTGTCAAAAGTGAAGAAACCAGCCTAGTTGGCTCGCAAGAAGATCTACCAGAGCACCATCCTACAGCGACTTGAGCAACTCGACAAACTGAAGTAACTAGAGCGGCTCAAATACGACCAGAAGATCAAGCAGCTTGAGATCAACCAAGAGCGCTCCATTTCTAAACACCTTAAGTGATCACGCTGATTTTAGTCAGAATTTGAATGGCTGGTATTTGTGACAGACACGGTTGCAGAAGAAGCATCGGGATTGCTGCACAGCCTGTTTTGCACAGTCCTGACAGTACATGAAGTGATGGCATGGAAGCAGCATGCAGCTCTTGTCGGCTATCAGACAGATGCTACACTTCAGCCTGCTGTATTCATCTTCACTCTCTTTAAGCTGCTTTGTAATCTTTTCGAACTATGTCCTTTCAGCCTTCCTTTCTAGCTAGATTTGTTGGAGTCTGACTCTCTCGTAGCCGGTCTGGTCTAGCTGCCTGTACCTGCGCTTCTCTTCTGCTCGTTGTCTCTTCTGCTCGGCAAGATCGGCCTTGGTATGATGTTTCTTTTTAGTGTTGGTTTATGGGTCTGACTGGTCTGACTGGGCTGACTAGTCTGACTAGGCTGACTGGGCTGACTGGGCTGACTAGTGGGTTAATAAGGAATGGTGTGATGTGAAATGGTGTATGTCTGTCAGTCTTTGTAGCCTATCTGTTGCACGGACGAGTTGGAGTGTGCGCTTTGAGGTGATCCTTTATTGCTCCATGCATAGTTGATGCAGCTTTTGTCTAGCCTTCTCCTGCCTCTCTTTTTTCATGAGCATCTATGGCATTAGGTTATGTGTGTAGGACATTCATTCATTCATTCATTCATTCTGACAAGTAATCACTTCTAGAGGATGAAGAGCAGGCTGCTCAGCAGGTATTAGCAGAAGGCTTTGTTATTGCCACTTATCCCTGCTCCCTACTCGCTTATCCAACCTGCGTATTCCTCATCACTCTATAAGTACCTCTCCTCTAGTACCATCCAGTATCTACCTTACTCCTCTTCTGCCTTCAACTGCTCTTTCAACAACGACATCTTGTTCAACACCTTCTTCTCCATCACAAATCTGGCCTCAGCTTAGGCTGGGAACTGTCGATACTGACGTGAGGCATTTTGAGCCGGCTTGAACTGCATGAACTTAAAGATCGAGATAGGCAGGAACAGAGTGAGCTAGTCAAGTCCAGGACTGTCACTGGAGGTCAACCTCAAAGTCAAGAATCCAACCTTCTCTGCAAGTCGGCGGATAGTGAACTACAGTTTTTCTTGGTTACCACTCTGCAAACTGAGCTTTGAGATGTCCCTCCCTGACTTGCAAGAAAGGCCGATCTAATCGATGGTGAGGTGGACATTTCGGATGGTTGATTAGCCATGGTTGGTCAGGTAGACAGTGGCTGGCAGGATGGTGCCATCATCGCAGTTGTTGGTTATCACTCCTATCTCTAAGATAGATGTCTTGTAAAGCAGTTCTTTGCGCTTTATCATGCCCTTCCTTAGACGTAGCTGTAAGTCTTTGGGGAAGGAGCGGTATTGCTAGCTTTTCCAGAGGGCATGGTAGGCTACTGTCTTGGTGAAGTTGGAAAGTATGTCCTTGCCCAGTGCTAGCTTCTCAGTTTTGATGTGGCTCACCTTCGACTCTAGCTTGTGCCTGGACAAGCTGTTGGACCGGTCTCGCTTTGCCTTGCTGATCTCATGCAGCATGCCGCTCATATCCTCCAGCCTTTCCGACCTCTACTTTTGGTGGCCTTCAAGCTTGCTCCTGATGATTTAAAGTTCGAGTTCGTTCTGCTTGAGCTTGAGCTAGAGCTAGTTACGACCTTGCTGCAGTTACTGGATGGTTCTGTGTTGTTAGTTGATGAGTTTGTTCTTCTACCGTTCTTACTCCAGCTCCTTGATAGTCAGTTTCAACTAGTAAGCCAAGGAATCCTCCCCCTTCTTGGACACCTTGAGCTTGGCTTACATGTCCTTGGCAATGCTGATATGCCGGTCAGCCTCCTTCTTCAATTACTAGTTTTTGTCCTGCTGATCAGTGCATCGTGTCTACAAGGTTAAGATGCAGGTTTGAAAATGCTCTTCTTTCTTCCTGAGCAGTTTGAGTTGCTTCTCAAGGGCACTGACTATTTCATTGAGTCTGATTTCTGTGTTGTCCCTTTCTTGTCTGTAGTACTTGATGTCCTAATGAAGTGCCTAATTGTTGTTCTTCTCATCTTTGAGCTATTGTCTGATAGCCATGATCTCCTTTTCTTGTGCTTTGATTGTCAGCTTGTGCTCTCCTACTATAATGTCAGACTTGCCGTATTGACTGTTCTTCTCTCCCACTAGCTGCACACTGCTCTTCTTTAACTCACCAATTGTCTTGTCGAAGTTGGCGTTGGTCTATCTCAGTCTACTCTCAAATTGCGACTTAAGTGTTTTCTCCCTTCGTAGCTACAGCTCAAGCTCTTTGAGTTTGTTATCACAGATGCGGTGCAGCTAGCGGTCATCATCAGGAATGCGAGAGATCGATAAAGAGGGGTACTTGATGATTGACTGTTTGTACTCTAAAGGGAGAATGACAATTTCCTATGGGACTTTAACCCTGCCAACCGTGCCCCCCTCACACAGCAGCACGAAATCAATGAACTTCATTTCGCCCTATAGATAGCGATGCCAAGACTAGACCAGGACCTTGAGCCGGTCCTTGATTTCCTGGACGGCTTTCTTCCTGCTGGTTTTTTAGAGTTTGGGTGAGTCCACAAAAATGAACTTTTCAAAGGATTCGATGCTGTTCTTTAAGCTGTTCATGTTCTTCCCCCCTTTTGTCTTGACCTCGTTCTTTAGTAAGGCCTCAATCCGACAGATGTGGTCGAGTTCCCGGTCTACATTCTACTACAGGTAGGAAGAGTCATTCTCTAGGAAGTCTTCACTGTCCGAGGCAAAAAACTACACCTCGTACGTCCTAGCAAACCGCTCTTTATCTTTGCTGGAGTAGTACACTGCCTTCTTAGGAAACGTTACTCCTTCCTTCAGCAGCCGTGCAAAAGTCTATTTGAACCTTGAAGGCCTGCCGTTCTGCTAAGGCAACCATTCAGCCCAGTTCTGAATTGATTCTAGTACCAAGGCCAGTAGACTCGCCCCCTGCTGCTTGGCCTGCTCCGTCTGAGGGTAGAACATGCTCATGCCTCGCATTTCTTCCTTGCTCTCTTTGTTATGCCTAGCGATATCTGCCACTACAGGCAGTATTTCCTCAACGGCCTCTGTCACCTTGCTGTGCGCGATGAGCATCAAGTCCTTGAGGAACCTAACTGCCAGGAAAGAAGCGACTGGATCCTTACGGTTCTGAAGGATGTGCTGACAGTGCAGGACAGCAGGCCGAGCCTACTCAGAATAGCCACCCTCGATCTGAGTCAGCAACTCTTTTGTCTGGAAGTATTTCTGGTGTGAGGTCAGCCCGTCTACAAACAATTTCATATTTTTGAATGCAGAAAGAACCTGCGCTCAACTGGAACTACCAGGGTGAGCTGGACCCTCACAGCAAGAAGCGACATGGGCAAGGCACTTACCAGTACGGCTCCTTTTTCTCCTATCAAGGCCACTGGGTGCAAAACGTTAAGCAGGGGACTGGCACTTTCTCCCTTGCAAACGGTACTACTTATACTGGCCCCTTTTAGGAGGGGCAGATGACTGGCCAGTTTGAAGTGGTTTCTAAGGATGGCACATCTTACAAGGGACAGTTGTTGAATGGGTAGCGGCATGGAACCGGCCACCTTGTAACTGCATACAGCAGTTATAAAGGACAGTTTTAGAGCAACTTGTTTAAAGGGCAAGGCCTTTACAAAGACTCCTTCGTTGAGGTGGAGGGATAGTTCTAGAAGAATAAACCACATGGGATGTGCAAGCTTAAAGACTCATTGGAAAATCAGTATGAGGGGAGCATGTGTGAGGGTATGAAGGAGGGACAAGGCAGCTTCATCTGCTCAGAAAAAGGATTCTAGTATCAGGGTGCGTTCAAGGCGGATAAGATGGACGGTCAGGGCTGTCTCAGCTCTTTGTACAACAGCTATCGGTATGAAGGCTTGTTCACAGGAAATGTCCCATGTCTGTTGCCAAACGCCATTCACCTTGCTATCCAGACCACCTCAAAATCCACACAGCAGATTACTGACATTCTGTCCAAAAACACCATCGAGTATGAGCTGGAAGATAGCTTGTTCAGTCTGTCCTTCAAGCTGATGTATGAAGGGCCTGAAGAGCTGGACCCTGTGCAGCCTACTCCACAGGAGATAGAAGAAATGGTGGCGACCTGGCAGAAGGACAATAAGAAAGTGAAGAACCCTCCTCCCATGCCCGATTTCAACGCCCCCCGGATGAAAAGGCCTGACCCTGTACTAATCACCAACTAATCAGGCCGGATCCTACGGCTGCAGCTGTTCAACGAATAAGGAGTGCAAAAGAGACTTGACTATCGTAAGGATATCGCTGCTAGGCGAGAGTAGATTGAATAGATCAAAAGACAGCAGCAGTAGCAGGAAAAGGATTAGGATCCTAAGAAGAAGGACAAGAAGAAGGACTCCAAGCAAGCTGAAGAGTTTAAAGTGACTCTTTATCAAGAGGAGGAGGCGAGAGGAATAGCTGTTCGCACACTGCAAGGGGAGGCTGCAGTATCATAGCTATAGTTTCCTGACGATATGCCCACTGGAAAATACCAGCTCAAGATAAGGGATGTAGACAACGGTAGGTACGGAGAATGTCCTGCTCTCTAAGTCGAACTTAACATAGCTGGTAAGGGGGATATCAAGAAGAAGAAGAAATGATGATGATGATGGTGATGGTGATGATGGTGATGGTGATGGTGATGCTCACTAGCCAGTATAAAATAAATGTTGGACTGGATGGACAGTGAGGCTGATGACAGTTGTATAGAGAGCCGCATCTTTTAGTCAGATATGGATTGGCGATGCTACGTGGATCTGAAGGCATTGTTGTTAGACACACCTGATGAAATATCCCTGCCTTGCTACTGTCCTTCAATCCCATCCTTTCGGAACAACCCCAACTCTAAACCAACTCCTATCCACATTCCATCCAACCCAACCCACATCAAAACAGTCTTCTTGCACAACCTCCACTCTCCTCTCGACCATCACCCTACAAATAATTAGTTCATAATCAGTAGCAACAAGATCGAACTTTAGGCTGTGACCAAGGCTAGACTGCAGTACTTAGAGGAGGAAATGAAGAGGGGAGTGTTGGAGCAGGAGGAAAGAGCTGCAAGGGATGCTGCTACTATTAAAGAGATGAGTGGTAGGTTGGCTAGGAAGGAGCATGAGAATACTTAGTTGAAGGGAGAAGTAAGCCGGTTGAAGCAGGAACTAGGGATGCATGTGAATAGTGAGCACATTCGGGCTATTGACTAGGTCAGAGGTCAATTATGCCGTTCAAAAGAGGAATGCTAATCTCTAAAGCTGAAGCTAGTCCAACAGCTTAAATCCCATACCTTTAAGAAGGTACCTGACTAGCAGGACACAACAAAATAACTAAGGTAAAAGATAACAGGATATTAAAAACAAATATAAAGGCAGAACAACATAATCAAAAGCATTGTGCCAGCTGACATCACCTTCCGAAATCAGCAGCTGCTGTAGGTTACAAAGGCCCTTAAAGCAGATTATTCAGCATTAGAGCAGTAGTACCATCGACTCCTCAACTTACAACTCACTTAGCAATCCAAACTCATACAATGCCAACGTTCACTCCAATAACAAGAGGCTAGGGCTATCACTCTAAACGACAAACTTGTCGCCAGGGACCTTCTGCTCAAGGAGTTTTAAAGGTACAAGAGAGAGTATAAGTGCAGTGCTAGTGCATACGAATTGATGCAGATGGCCCATAATAAGGCAAAGGTGCTTGGCGAACCCAACCCCAACCCCAACCCCAACCCCAACCCCAACCCCAACCCCAACCCCAACCCCAACCCCAACCCCAACCCCAACCCCGTGGAGGACAAGTTCGAAAAGATGAAGTGATAATGTGAATATAATAAGACAATCAAAGGGCCACTAGTTCTTTGTCAGTGCCTATCTGTTTGCTAGGCACTGTGCCTATGTTCTTCCTCTCACACATCTTCCTCCTCAGATCAGCCATGGTAAATTTCTGGTGATTGATCAGTCTGCTTATAAGCTAGACGAGAATTAGAGCAATGCAGAGGACCAAGAGCACCTCAATGCCAAAACCTTTTACATCATAATTGAGTTTGTGGAGTTGATAGACAGCGGTTGTCTTTTTGTGTCCCAGTCGAGGAGAACCATCAAAATAAGTAATTGTTTGTATCGTGGTGAGCTACACAAAGTTGTCCTACTAGATGTTGTGACAGATAAGATTTAAGTTCTGCTTGTACACTTTCAGTTGCACTAAATCGCTTTCTTGGGTGAGGCCCATAAAATAACTGAACTTGTCATCTTCACCAACGCTCACCAGATTACTGATGCTGCTTAGCTCGTTAAAAAAGATGTCGTTGGTCTTGTTGAGCTAGCTGGTTATCATGATGAAATGAAGACTGATGTGCTTCTTATTGACCACCATTATCTGATGCTCGTTGTTGAAGATTATTATCTGTCCAGTGGCACCAGTCTCAATAAACCGGTTGATCTTGTCCTGGTACAGTTCAGCGATGAAGGTTAGGTTCTTCCTGCCGTGGACAATCTCCAGATAGTAGTATTACCCTTTTCGGACTACCTGAGTCACCTGGTAGTCATGCTCCTACAAGAACTGTATAGTCGGGTAATAAATCTCATCAGCATAGGGGTTCTATTGGTGGATGTAGCCTAGGCTAGATACCCACGCGTTAATGTAGTTTTTTTAAGAGTAGGCGAGGAAGATTGAATCCGCCTTTACTCTAACCACCTTAGATATTGGCTTCAGTTCTATTGGTTCATGGATCATTCTGTTTAGATGCACTCTTTAGAAGGACGACTTACGCTGCACATATATGATTTAGTAGCTGTCTTCAGGCAAGTAGAGCCCCACTCCAGAAGATAATTCTAGCTTTGATTGGCTTTTAACAAAGCCCACCCTGCCATTCCAAAGATCATAGGTGACGATCTGCAGGGATGTGGGTGTAAGGACAGCAATTTTGTTTGATTAGAGGTTCTTCCAGTCGATGATGTCGAACATGGAGAACAGGTATTTTTCGAGAATGGGATCTGGCACTGGCACAATGTAGCAAAAGAAGTCAGGGTTGCTAAAATTGAGGTACTTGAAGTCAGCATTGACGAGGTTGGGTAGAGATATCTGAGCAGTTCCAGTGTTGGTGTTGATATGAGTGGTGGTAGATCGGATGACATATTAGATGGGCTGCTCGACAAGATATTGGAGGGAAGAGGATTGACCAAGAGTAGTTACTAACTTCAACAATAAGCAAATCATCAATAGTATTTATGCAGTCATCCTTACTTTATAGCTGTAATAATAATTTTTCATTTGGCTTCAATTTAAGATTGTCATTGGTAAGGGTTGTTAATATTATTAAGTCTTCATGCATTCATGCATCCATTCATCCATTCATTCATTCACCAACACAGTCATTCAAGATTCAAGATGGATGGTGATTTATTCACTCTACTGGGTGGATCGACTCGAAGAATGACGCGAACACTAGTGACAGAATTGCCATCAACTTCACCAGGATGTTCAGACTTGGCCCGCTAGTGTCCTTTAAAGGATCACCTACAGTGTCACCCACCACTGCCGCCTTGTGCAAATCACTGCCTTTCTTCACCTTTATACCATTCTCATCTATCATGTTCCCTCCCTCTATATACTTCTTGGCGTTGTCCCATGCTCCACCAGTATTAGCAGCACTGATGGCTAATTGCACCCCTGAAATCAAACTGCCAGGGAGCAATCCTGCAACTGCCTTTGGTCCAAAAGCCACTCCAATCAAGAGAGGCACGAAGATGACCAAGCATCCAGGTGCGATCATTTCCTTCAGTGATTCCTGAGTTGAAATCCTGATACAGGCCTTGTAGTCAGGCTCCACCTCTCCAGTGAGGATTCCTGGATTCTAACGAATCTGTTTGCGAATTTACGCCACCATGCCTAGAGCTGCCTTTCCAACCGACTTCATTGTAAACGCTGAGAACAGGTAGGGTAGCATAGCTCCAATCAGCAGCCCTGAAAAGACTAAAGGCTCTGTCAAAGAGATATCTTCAGCCCGCTATAACTTGCTGTTGTGAAGGAAGCCTCCATAGAGTGCCAAAGACACTAGAGCAGCAGATCCTATGGCAAACCCTTTGCCGATAGCAGCAGTCGTGTTTCCAGCTGCATCCAAGGCATCAGTGCGTTCACGGACATGGTCGCCTAAATTACACATTTCAGCTATTCCTCCTGCATTGTCTGAAATAGGGCCGTAGCCATCAATGGCGAGACAGACAGGCAGGTTGGACAACATCCCTAGAGCAGCCAGAGCCACTCCATAATAACCGAGCAGATAGTTTGACAGATAAGCGGTCAGTGCAATGCAGATAACTGGGATTATAGTTGATAGGTAGCCTAGAGCCAATCCATATATCACATTCGTGGCAGCACCCGATCGACAAGCATCTGCGAGTTCTCTGACTGGTTTATAGGAATGACTGGTCATGAATTCTGTGAACCATCCAATAATGAGCCCTGAGATCAATCCAGCCAGAGAACAAACGTAGGCCTGCCATGCATATCCTTCTTTTCCAGCTAGGATGAAAGTACTAGGCAGAGAAGTGAACACTATGATAGCTAGGCCACCAGCTAGCAAGACAGTTGAAATTATTAGCTGCCATTTTAGAGTTGATTCTATCTTCTCTGGCTAATCCACCGAAGCCATGTAGAGTGCTACCAAGCTGGTCAGTAAACAAGCAGGGATTCCTATCGCACTTGAATTCAGGGGGTACATTAGGAAGTTCAAGGAAGATACATCTTTGACCATCAGAGAGTCGGATGAAATAACAAGGGCAGCACATGTTGCCTATGCAAATGAACCAAACAGGTCAGCTCCCATGCCTGCAATATCTCCAACGTTGTCTCCCACGTTATCCGCGATGGTTGCAGGATTTTTTGGGCTATCTTCAGGCAAGTCCTTTTCCACCTTACCAACAAGGTCAGCCCCTACATCAGCAGCCTTGGTATAGATGCCACCTCCAACTCTGCCAAAGAGAGCCACTGTAGATCCCCCCAATCCATAGCCAGCAATCCCCTCAAAGAGGGAACCTAGGCATAGTGCCTGACTGCCAGCAGTAGATTAACATTTCTTGATCCCTTAGTAGATTATGATAAGAGTCATGAGCACTGCTAGTGATATTGACACCAGAGCGAATCCCATTACGCAGCCTGCCCGGTAAGCGGTCTGAAATCCTAGGGCTAGACTTTTGCTGGCCATGTGGGTGGTTCGGGTGTTGGAGTAGGTAGCAATTAGCATTCCGATGGCTCCGCACAGCATTGAGGTGATTGCCCCCACCAGGAAGGCCATGGCTGAAAAGGCAGTGTGGAATTTTTAGACAAAGCCAAGCACCACCAGAAACATGAGCAGGACAAAGGCCCCACAGACTTTGTACTAATTGACGAGGAATTCCCTGGCTCCCTCTGCGATTTTATCCCCGATTTCATTCATGAGTGGGAGATGAGAGGTGAATCCCTATGTCTCAGTTTAAGTGTTGTCAAGGCGGATGGCCTTGACCTGTAAGTAATTGATGACTGCCCAGATGATTCCTATGGCACAGGCACTGTACACTATAGCAATGGTGGTTTCAAAGGCAATGCCTTGCTATCCCATCAACAGGCAATATATCTATCTGCCAGATCTTAGTCTCAGTAATTTAAACTCTCTGCAGTTAAGATGAAGTCACATCATTTTTCTAGGTATGCCCCCTCTCCTGTGAGGTCTAGGCTTGATGCCTATTCTAATCATAACTATACGGAGGCGGAGAGTGTTCTAGAGATGGAGCGAAAGGCATATAGGGAGAATAAATAAAACTTGGAGAACTAAGCTGACCAGGAACGAACCCGCCGCATTGAGATTGAGAACAGAATCGTCAGGATGAAGGATGAGCTCAGCAGGAAAGACCTCCACGTTTCAGAAATTGAGTTCAAGTACAACAACATGCTCAACTAAATAGATGATTTCAGGAATTAAAACGACCGTCTCCGCAATTAACTGCAGAGACATTCTACCATCTACAATGACAAGATCAGGGAAATGGAGACCCACCTCAACGAGAAGGATGTGGAGTTTGAAGAGCTGTCAAAAAACTATTCTGAAACTTTCCAACAATTTCGCAAGGAGGGTCAATCCTACATCTAGGAGCTAACTCATTAACATTAGCGGAATGTCAAATCGTTGAATGATCGAGTCAAGCAGTTGGAGATAGAACGTAGAGAACGTGAGTACTACATAAAGCAGCTATCGGATTAAAACTTGACTATCCGCAATGAGTACGAGGACAGGCTGAGGGAACAAGCTTAATCACTCAAAAACGAGGACAGCAAGCGGGTAAATCACAAGCTAAAAAATCAAGATAATAAGATAAAGAGCCTTGAAGAGAAATGTGAAGTCTTTCAGCGCAGGATTAACGACTTGCAAAAGGAGTTGTCCATAAAGAACGAGGAGTTTGGATAAATGAGCAGTGAAAACCGTCTGATCGTATAACACCTGCAGAATTAAATGTCTAGTGACAACACTAAAATCACTCAGCTATCCTTTGAAAACAATAAGCTCAAGAATTAACTACAAAGTATCAAGATGCAAGCCATGGAGAGGATAGAGGGTGACAAGAAAGACTCTGGTTAGCTAATACACCGGCTCAAAAGTGAGAGGGAGGGTATTGCTCATTAAATGCGTGAGGATCGAGGTCGTTACGAGCGTGAGATTGAACAGTTGAAGTCAAAAATTAATGAGTTGAAGTCTACCTTGTAGAATGAGAGTTGGTAGAAGAACAAGGCGATTGACAGCTACAACCATCTGTGTGAGGCAATAAAGCACAATGTGAATGACACGATTTCAAAGGAAAAGAAAAAAAAGCCTTATTGACTTGACAATATATAATATGGTTTCAAGGATAGACGAATGGATTTTTTAGTTTTGGATTCAACACTATTTTAAATTAAAAATCAAACATTAAAGCAATGATAAGCTAACATTCAGTACCAATTCCTATCTGTTACAGTCCTTTCTATTACTCCTATCCTCAAATTGCATGGGGAGATAGGGGTATAATGAGTAACATTGTATTTATGGATTAATTATGATCTTGATGTATGCAGAATTAACTGAATGGTGAACTGAATTGATTGAAAGAATATCTGAAGAAATGAAGAAATGAAGTAGGTCAAGGCTTCATGTAGTTGTTCACTACTTTCATATAAAAGCAACCAGTTTCCTTTTTGTTTATTTTCTCACCTGCCCAACCCAGCAATGGGCAGATGAAAATAAATGGCAGCTAATAAACTTAATAATTAATCCATATCCATAGCATAAGGCTTTTTATATCATATGGAAAATATTGTTCTATTAAAATTATTCTTGATGTTCTTTTTTCTGGTCCATCTCATCAGGGGTTGGGGTTGGGGTTGGGGTTGGGGTTGGGGTTGGGGTTGGGGTTGGGGTTGGGGTTGGG
>NW_028292194.1:0-62930 GCF_963383615.2 Lipophrys pholis
CTTTAAATTTTAATCAATTTAAAATTTTTATATTGGGCAACCAGTTAAAATTTATACAATTTCTATAATTTCCAAATTTCTAATAAGTAAATATCCACCTAATTTTTTTGCTATAGCTTTTTAAATAATTAATGGCCACAATTATTAACTACTTCTACAAAAATAAGGTAATTATAAAGGAATACAAGGAATATAATCATCAATAATAACAGTAGTCCATTATCCAGATACGCATAAATTAACTTTATAAATTCCATCAGGATTAATAATTTTGGAAATTAAAATTCTATCTAATAATTATCTAGAATTCTTAATTATTTTCAATACTGAGATTATTTAATTAGATGACAATAATCCTTTAGTAAAAGTAGATTTACTATTTTAAGATACTAATATAAATTTATTTTTCATAATTTAATTAGGTCTTCTCCAATCCACTAATGAATCAATAATTGATTAATCAGATTATCCAAACATTGATTAATTTGTTGGTGGAAATTAAGGATCTAAAAAATTATTCATTTTTTATTTAATCAATATATCTAAAATGTCCTGAATGACTTGCCAAACTGATAGGTACTTTATCAAAAACTAATTTACTTTTTTAAATTAATTTTTATAAATCTTTTACTCTATCACAAATACTAGCAAACTGTACTTATTTAGGTGGAATTCTCAATGTAAATCTAAATTTACATTTTAATTTATAATTATTTTTTAAATGTAATCTAGCTACTTAAAATCCTTTTGAAAATGGTTATACTGTAGTATGATTGAATAAACCTCCAGATCCTTATAATGATACTTTTAAAGAATCAGTAAAATCAGATACAAATTAAACAATAGATAATTTTTAAACATCTAAACGAAATATAATTTGTGATTACTCACCTTCATTATATAGTACTTATTTCCATAAGAAAATACATTCTGCAATTTATCTTCTTGATGACATTATCTATTAAATATAATAATATATTTATTTATTAATATATAATAATTTATATATAAATACTTAATAATAATACTGATAATGATTATTAATAAATAAATAATCAGTCTGATTTTTATTTCATTACTTATTCTCTTTTATCTTCTAATTTCATTATATTATTTATAGATTAATTATAATGAAATCAAATAAGGAAATGAATGCTTTAATGTAAAAATATTAAAAAAAACAAAAATAGCAATAGAAGAAAAATATTCAATACACAATAAAAAATATGTAGCTTTAAAATAGAAAGAAAATAGTACAACAATTGATTAAAAAACATTGATGAATAATTAATATATTATTTAATAGTATGTATATTATGTATTTAAATGTTATTAATTATGTTTTGATAATTCCGTTTGTTGTTGTCATTCAAAAACAAATAAAATTTCACCATAAAATTTAATAGGATAAAATTAATTCTTATAATAATATTATAGATCAATAAATAATAATTATAGCATAATCACCAATTATAAGACCCACTTTTAACAATTCCTTTATATTAATGACTAAATTTATCCTTATTCTTAAAAGCAAATAGTTTAACATCTAAATCTTAAATAAATTTCCCATTTTTAATAGTAGTAGTCTAAGTAAGTCCATTCCCTTTAAGACATCCTCCAGGACAAGCCATCAATTATATATAATGTGCTTTATTCTTCTTTTGTTTAATATTTCTTAATACATTTTGTATATTACGGAAACCTTATGCTTTTATTAAAATTAAATCATTTTTATGAAATTATTTAATTTATTTATTTCTTCCTTCTTTTATTTCTAATTATCCTTAAAGATTATTTATTAAATATTATATGTAACCATTATTACCTTGACCTTCAATTATATCTATATATTAACATTATTAAATAAATACTTTTGATTCTTTTAATTTAAATGATTATATAATTCCTTACTTGACATTTTCAAATTATTAAAATTATATTAATTATTTAATAGTAAGTACTAAATCTACTTATTTAATCCCATTTTGATCAAATCTCATAGATTCTAATTTTTTATCAAAACAAGGCATCATAATAGTAATAAAAACATCATCACCATAATATAATCTTGCTAAAATGCCAAATATTTGTTGAGGACTTTTAATATGACTCAATAACTTACATAATTAAGGAGCAGTCTTTTAAGCATAACAAATCCAACCTGGACATTAAGATGATATTAAAGGAAATTAATTAGTTGATATTCTCTACTTAAATTATTAATTTGCTAAATATAATGCAAGTTTATTCTAAACACTTAATGATAATACTTTATCAATATTCATTTTAGTCATAAAAAATGATTTAATTGTATAAAATGCCTATTCTAAAGTAATATTTCTTGTTTGAGCAATATTTGCTAATACTTGAGGTGATATAGCAACTATTTTAAATCCTTTATTAGTCTCTATCTTTTTAATACTTTAATTTTAGATAAGCATAGATTATGCTGATGTAATACAACCTGAACATGCAAGACAATCTTTTAATGATAAAGCTGCTTTATCTCCTTTTTTAAGAATTAAATTAGGTTTTTAAAATAAATCCTTAGTACAATCTTTTGCTGGCATTATGAAATCATTTATGTCTGCTAATTGTAATGTTCCTGAAAACATCCCAACCCCAACCCCAACCCCAACCCCAACCCCAACCCCAACCCCAACCCCAACCCCAACCCCAACCCCAACCCCAACCCCAACCCCAACCCCAACCCCAACCCCAACCACCCCAACCCCAAACATTATAATTAATTATTATTGTATATTATTTTCTATACTAATAATATTATATAATAAATAAGTAATAATCAATTCTTAATCTGATTAATTAATTTAAAATTTTCTTTTTAAAGATGTTTAATTTCTTATTGTAATTATAAATATTATAACATTTTTTATTTATAAGCATCATATTGAATTGTATGAGGATTAATCTCCTTGCAATTATTTCTATTTCTATTATAAATCTCATTAAATTATATATTAAATTAATTTAATTTTTCATTCTTAATAATCTTTGCTTTAATATTCTTTAAATTATTAATATCTTTTTTATACTCTAAATATAATTATTAATATTTCTTTTTTATATTTGCCATCTTTATAATAATGTTTTAATATACTTAATCATCATAAATTATATTTTTGTAATCTGACATAATTATATATTTTTATATCTATACTTTAAGAGATTGGTAATTTTATATTTTTTATTAATATTGTGTTAATCTATCAGTTCTAATACTAATTTCTTAATGGTTAATTTGCATCTTTAAATAACATTCTAAAAACTTTTATTTTATATTTTTTAATATATTTTTGATTTGCTTTGTATCAACAGTACCACTTAATGCTATAATATCAAGTAAATTATTCATGTCATCATACATATCTTACACATTTGCTAATATTTATTCTTATGATTAACATTGTATTACTTAATTCATATTCATGTTCATAAGAAATAAATATAATAATAATAATAACAATAATAATATAATAATAATAATAATAACAATAATAAATATAATAAATATTAATATAATAATAATAATAATAACAATAATAAATATAATAAATATTAATATAATAATAATAACAATAATAATAATAATAATAATAATATAATAATAATATTAATAAAATAATAATAATAATAATAATAACATAATAACAATAATAATAATATAATAATAATAATAAATATTATAATAATAATAATATAATAATAATAATCAAATTTCAAAGTCAATATCTTTTGAATCTATATCTTTATTGTGATCTAATTAATCATCTTTTTTAATAAATACATTATCACTTCCATTCTTATCTTATTCTAATGAATTATGTCTTAATACAACTTGATTTTAAGGTTAGATTATAGGTCCAGATGTACAATATCCAAATTTCTTAATAATATTTTTACAAAAATTACTTTTAGAGAATGGATTACCACTAGCTACTTCCCATGTATCTTTACAATATTAATAAGTAGTGATATTTTCTCCAATAAAAAATGTATGTAATATAAGTAATAAAGCAGCAAAACATAAGAATATAAAAGCTATAATAACAATAGGTATACTTAAAGGATAATTTTTCATTCTATCACCAAAATGTTCTAAATCCCCAAATATAATAAAAAAACATTATATAATTACTAATAATAAATGTAATGTTAATGATAGAACAAATAAATAGAAATATTTATAGTTCTTTTTGCCTACACATGTACCTATCCATGGACAATGATGATCAAAATTCTCTACACATACATTACAATCAGGACAATGTGATGTTCTTGGTGGTTTATATATAAAACATGATCGACAGAATTTAAGTTTTAATAAATGTGCTTTAATAGTATAATTATAACTATTGTAATAGTATTCATTATTGACTATTTATTTCCTTATAGGTATTTTATTATATTTTTATTCATATTCATATTAAGGGATTATTTTCCTTAACATACCTGGATCTTTAAATCCTAAAACAAATAAGAATATAGATGTTAATATATATAGAATTAAAGATAATGTTATAGGTAACCATGATGCACTATCATTAAAGCAATAACATCTAAAATTTGTTGCAATATGAATTATTGTCAATATATGTATTAATAAGCTTGTTGATAAGTATTTATATGGTTATGACAGTATAAAGAATTTATTTTTGAAGTTTGCTATATTTGAAACTTAATTTATGTATTTAGACATTGATTATTGATTATTGATTATTAATTATCATAAATATTTATATTTATATGATAGTTATGTCATTAATATCAGTCATGTGATTAATAAAGTATGAAATTCAAATTGATAATTGATTAATAATCATAATCATAATCATAATTAATAATCATAATCATAATTAATAATCATAATTAATCATAAACTATTTTATTTATAATAATAACAATAATATTTAAATGTAGAATATATAAAATGAGCAACAATAATTAATCTAAAGACCTTTAAATGGTAATTCAGGAGGTTATAACATAGATCTAATCTTATAACAATAGAATGAACCTTAAGATAAAAAAATAGACTCTTCAAAACCATTAAATAAACTTGTAATAAGTAAGAATTTCAAATAAAGAATTACAGGTTTTAATGAAGTGATATAATTAATGAATAAAAAAGAATTATAAATAGAACTTAATTATGAAGCTCTTCTTAAAGATAATAATCCACAATCATTTTAAAAAGCATTAATAATCTATTAAATGCATCTTAAATAAGGAAATAAATTAACTTAAATGGGTTTATTTAATATAATTTAATTTGGTATAGCAGGTGGTAAAGGAGCAGGTAAAGCTAAAGCAATATAAGTGATAATAGATTTATATTAAAAGTTTATAGATATATATGAAGGAGCACTTCTTAAAGGAATAACAAATAAAAATGTAAAGATTGCACCTGTAAGTATATCTCTTTTAACTGATTTATTAAAAGAATATGGTCCTAAGAAATTAGGATATTTAAAAGTATATTTTGCAGCTTTATAGAAACAAACTCAATCTACTCATAGTAGTACTAAAGCTTAAGCAATGAAATTTTGGATATAAGTGATTAAATTTATGGGTAAATAAATATCAGATAATTATACAAAGAATTTAAAATAAGCATTAAAGAAATAATTAGATAGTTTTTATAATTCATGGGATAAAGTAGCTTCAATAGCACCAAGAGGGGATAATTAAAATAAAGATAAAAAGATTGATGCTTATGATTTAACTAATGCAATGGATATTTTTAAAAAATATAATTAAAAATGGACTGAATCAGTTTTAAAGGAATAAAAATGGGCTTAAAAAGTTAAATTATTATAAGCTTTTATTTAAGAAGCTTCTAGTACGGCTAAATTACAACCTTCAAATATAAAATATTTAAGTGATATGATTAAAAGACTATTTATGGATTCTAATAGTAATGTTAATAATAAAGCTATTAAAATGGTTGGAGTATTATGTAAAGGTTTAAGAAAGAATTTTGCTTCTATTGCTAAGATATTGTTTCCATAAATACTTAATAAATTAAGATAAAAGAAACAAGCAATAATAGATTAAACTAAGAAAACACTTTAAGAATTAATTACTTATAGTATTAGTATTGATGATGTTTAATAAGTAGTTAAAAATAGTTTAATTAATTAAAAAAATGCTCAATATAAAGTACTTATATTATGGTTTATATAAACATTATTAATTAAAAGGAAAGATTAATTTAATGAGAAAGCACGATAATCATTAAAGAATATATTCTCAGTATTTGATAAATTATTAATGGATGGTACTATATAAGTAAGGGATACAGCAGCTAAAGTATTTGTTTTAGGTAAGAATTAAATTGATCCTGCTTTTATTGAATCTTTTGAAAATAAATTAGGCAAGAAATAATTAGGAAAGATTAAATAAGCTTTAAATAAGAATTAAAAAGATTAAGATAATAAAGATAAATAAGGAGTTAGACATAAAAGTATTAAAAAAATTATTTAAAAAGAATAGATTATTAATATTGATAAACATCATCCTTAATTAAAGAAAATGCCATAAAGAACTTAAAAACAGAATAAAACACATCAATCTATATTATATTAACCTAACAAATAAGTTTAAATAATATCTAAATAAATCCCTTAATAATCATAATAAAAATTATTAAATGAAGGATTATAATAATCTATATTAAAGAAGATGGATTCTACTAATTATTAAGAACGTTTTAATTCATATAAAATCATACGATAGAAAGTAGATTTAGATTAAATTAATAAAATATATCATTTATTATGGGTTATAAAGAAAAAGACTAAATAATATAAATAAAACAATTTACAAGTAAATAAATAAATAGCTTTATTAATGCAATCAATGATATCTAAAAAGTAATTTAATATAAAATGTATTCAATTAATCATTCCATTCTTTATAGAGAAAGCAAATGATACTAAATTTGTAGATTTATTTTTAATTTTTATTAAAAATTGTTGCCAATTTACTTTCCCACATTAAATTATTGGTTTGATTATTAAAAATGTTAAAATAGATGATAAAAAGTATCATTTGAAAACTGGTTAAGTATGTAATGTATTATGTAAAGCAATTGATTTAATAACTATGGATTATTTAAATTTACCATAATTAATATCATTTGGAACATAATGTTTCAATAATAGTAATCCATCAATGAAAAAGGGATCTTAACTTCTATTTAAAAAGATATATTAAAATTTAGGTTAGAATCTTAAATCTGTTATAGATCCAGCTTTAACTAAAAATTTAGATAGTTTATTTAAAAAAGTATTATATACAGGTCCTAAACAATGTTTAATAGAATTTAATCAATCAATGCAAGATTAATTAGAAAATATAAGAAAAAGAAATAATTTATAAAATATTATATAAAATTTACCAAAAACTGATATCACTTCATAAGTGAATAAATATATTTCTAAATTATCAGATTCAGATTGGAAAGTACGTAAAGATACAGCTTAATATATAGATAAATTATTAATATAAGCTAAAAAAGTACAATCAAATGGATTAACTTAATTAATTAATATTGTCAAAAGTAAATTTAATGATTCACATAAATCTACAGCAAAAAGTTTTATTATATTAGGAGGAAGATTAGCTTAATCTATGGGTAAATAATTTAAATATTCAAAGATTATGATTCAATCATTAATGCCACTCTTATCAGATAAAAATTTAAAAGGTTAAGCTATTTCTTCTTTAAATAAAATAGGGAAAGCAACTGGTAGTTAATCAGTTATATGTGTAATGGCAACATTTATAGATAATTAGACAAGTGATACAAAAGCATAGATATTAAATTGGATAATTAAGAATGAATAAGGATTTACTAGATAATATGCTAATGCTTTTCTTAAACCTATTATTACTTGTCTTTCAGATAAAGGAAAATAGACTAGAGAAGCTGCTTAATCATTATTTAGTAAGATTGTTTTATTGTTAGGTAATGATGTTATATAGAATGCTATAAAAGATTTAAAACCAGCTTATAAATAAAGTGTAAAGAATATAATGAAAAAAGAATTGAATAATAGTATTATTGCACCTTAAAGGATAGAAAGGGATGTAAGAAAGAATATGACAGTAGTTTAAGATAATAATAAAAGTATGTATAATCCAACTTATTAAAAATCCAAATCTAAAAGAATAATATTACCATAGATCATTTAAGATATTCCTAAGAATTTAACTCGTAAATTTACATAGAATATATTAAACTCATTAATTAATAAAGTATCAGATGAACAATATTATATCATGACAACATTAAATATTGAATAATTTATTAAAAGAATCTAATCTGTTGAAATTAATGATTCATTATTGTTGTTATGTTTATTATGGATAAGAAGTCATTATTGTGGTAATGCTGATATTCATATAGTTGCATTAAAGATAGCAGCAAGAGAATTAAAAAAGATAAAGAATTATAGTTAATAAATACTTCAACTTAATTTTAATCTTATTAATTAAGCTTGTTTATGGACTCAAAATGCTAATTAAGAAGCTGTAATAGTAATGAAGGAATTAGCTAGATTAATTCATCCTTAAAGAATATTTAAATAATTTATAAGAGTTATTAATTAAACTAATAGAAAGACAAGTCTTCCTCGTAAATAAATCTAATAAAGTTATTCATATATTATTAAACATTCATTAGCTGATAGTATAAGTTCTACTTAAACATTAGTATTGCATCAAAAGTCTAATTCCTTAAATATGATAAATAATTCCTTACATTTTTATATTAGAAATTTAATTAAAAGATATTACTTCAATCTGGTTTTTCACATCTTGAACCTGTTAGTAGTTCATCAATTGAGACTCCTTCATTTAGTAATTTAAATATTAAACCTGAGCATGTAATGATAAAAAGTAATATATTACAAGATAATAGTTAAATGAATAGATAATAAAAAGAAAAACCTTATACTAATTATCTAAGTCTTAGTAATATTAATAATAAAGGCACTATTAATAAAGAATCATTTTTAAAGGGTATTGATAAAATGTAAATAAGAAAATCATAATCTAAGCAAGAAGTAATCAAATTAGCTTAACCAAGAATATAAAAAACATTTTCAAAAGATAGTATTAAATTAAAATAATTGAGTTAAAAGAAAAAAATGTAATCAAGTTATAATAATCCTTTTGCAGCCACCTATATCAAATTCTACATATTCTTTACAATTTATTTCTATCCACCTAATTTTAAATTCCTTTAAACTAATCTAACAAGTATTAAATAAGTATTCACATCATCTAAATCAAATGAATAATTAACTAAATATTCTCGTTATATAATGTATCAATTATATTTAGGAACAGTTCATGTATTTTCAAATAGAAAAGATATTGGAATTAAACAATTATTAATATTTTTAAGAGTTTTATGGTCATCTGTACATTCACAATCATTAATCTTGACTTCAGGTGAAGTAGTCTGTAATTTAATATAATTAATTCTTAAACAATTAGTATATGAAGATTAACATAAAAGTCATACTGAAAAAGAAGTCATTAGTCAGAATGTATAGACTAGTCCTATTTAACTTATTAAACTTATTAATACTGTTATGTTAAGATTAATATAATTTAGTGATCCTAATGATTTAATACTTACATTAATGTAATTATTATATAAATTTAAGAAACAAGAACATTATAAATTAATATAAGTATGTGCTAAATGTATGAATAATCAATTTCATATTATATTAAAAATATTGAAAATGTAAGTGTTATTGATATGCTTTAAAAATTACATAAATATTTTGTTGCTTTTCCTTAATCTGATAGTGCTGGAAAAGCTATGAGAAAAGTATTAAAATAAACAGCTTAAGCTATATAAGATCAAATTTGGAGTTTTTATTAAGAAGCTGTATAAGATTCAGGATTTGAAGATCATATTATAGAACCTTTATTGAATTAAATAGGAATTAAAAGGATCACAGAATAATAATAAGATGATTAAATTATGGGAGAAGAAGTCAAAAGATTAATTAATTTAGTTATTAAATAAAAATCTTATCAAGCCATTATTCAACTTAAAAGATTTCAAGATTAACATCCTTAATTAAATATTAGATAAAGTGCTTTAGCTCAAGGATATAATTAAAAAACTGTTTCTGCTATAATGACTCATATAGATAATTCATAACCTAAATTATCTCGTTTTGAGCAAGTACGTCAACAATTTACATAGAAATTTGCATAAATGAAACAAAATGAGTTTATATAAAAGGATAGAGATTTAAATAAACATGTTTAGAAACAAGAAATTATGAGGATGAAAATTAATTAGATGAAGATGAAGTAAAGGAATAATAGATGAATTAAATTACATTTATATTTATTATTTATTATTATTTATTATTATTTATTATTATTTATTATTACATATTATTATTTATTATTATTTATTATTACATATTATTATTTATTATTATTTATTATTATTTATTATTATTTATTATTACTTATTATTATTTATTATTATTTATTATTTATTATTATTTAATATTAAATTAGTTATAATTAAACTAATCATGTCATTAATAAAATAAATAAAATTAAATAAAAAGTTTAAGGAATAAAGGAATCTTTATTTAATTTTTAAATAAGTAGGAAACCACACTTATTTATGAATAGTCTTTTCATTCACCATATTCATGTTGATTTAACATAAAATCATATTGATTAATTCATTCATTATTATTGATACAATGTCTATTTAGATGTATAAATATCTTTATATTCTCTAGAATCAAATAAATTCTACATTGGTTACTCTAACTGAAAGGAGTTCATCATTTGTGATAAGAAATGACTACTAAGAGATTTATCTCTTTTAAAAGTATTTGTATTCAAGTTCCTATTGTTCAAAAATTTATTATTTCCATTTTGAATACATGGATAATAAACAGAATTAATTTTTTTGCTTGTGTTATAAAGATTTCCATAAGTTTTATTCTTGATTAATATATTAGTGAATTTCCTTTAAGAGTAATTAATTTTTTTAGAATAATATATATTATCAACTGTTGGATCATATTTTGTAAGTTTTGCTTATTTATGAATTTGATTAATTAGATGTTGTTTACTTGATGTTTTTCTTTATGGATTAATTGCTTTTGTATAATAGTTATTAATGTTTTTAGATTTCATTTATATATAATTTATTTATGTATAAACAAACATAATATCATTTAAGATTAACTTTTTATTTAATTGAACTATATTGATCTACAAAGAGTTCATCAATAGAGTCAAATAATCTTGATGATTATTTATTAATTCCTACAACGATTTCAGATTAAGCTAAAGTTTTGACTATTTAAACTGATGTATTTAATATTTAAGTATAAGATTTATCATTAATTGATTCACTTTGATTAGTTAATTTACAAAATACTTTATTAAGAAGTTAAGTATAGAATACTCAAATTATTTATTTTAGACTAATTTTTAAACTTGTTTTTCTAATTGTTGATTTTTAATGAGAAGTGAATCAATATGTTTAATTTTGATATCTTTTTCAATTGATTATTTCTTATAATAAGCAAGTTATTTAGTGATATTAATGATCTCTTTAGCATCAATATTATAATGTTTATGTTTATTATTATCATAAATAGAATGAGATCTATTTTGTGAGTTCCTCTCTACTGAATATTCTCTTGATACTATTTTATTCTCTTTATATGATATTATATTATTTAAAGCTATGTCTTGCCAACGGTTGATCATTTCTCATATGAATTAATTAATTAATAATTGATTATTTATTTATTTATATATAATATAGTTTATGGGTTGTTGTTATATTGAATCTAATAATTAAATATATTAAAGAATTATACTTATTAAAGAATTAAACTAACCTATAACTAATCATTATATAATCAAAGAATAATTAGGAAGTGGATCATATGGTAAAGTAATAAGAGCAATACATAAAATATCAAATATATCAAGAGCTATTAAAATCATTATAAAAAAGAATATACCAGATTCTACTATAGATCAATTAAAAGTAGAATTTGAAATCTTGAAGAAATTAGATCATCCTAATATTGTTAAAGTATTTTAATTATATAAATGGGGAAATAGGCTTTATATAGTCACTTAATTATTATAAGGAGGAGAATTATTTAAAAGAATTATACAAAAGAAGAAATATAATCAATTAGATACAGCTAAAATAATGAAAACAATATTATCTGTAGTAAATTATTTTCATTTATAAGGGATTTGTCATAGAGATCTTAAACCTTAGAATATACTATTTGCAAATTAGAAATAATAATCATTAAAAATTGTTGATTTTGGAACATCTATTTATTTAAATAAAAATATGAATTAACTTACTGGTACTGCTTATTATGTTGCACCTTAAGTAATTAAAAAGAATTATAATTAGAAATGTGATATTTGGTCATGTGGAGTTATTATGTATATTCTATTAAGTGGAATGCCTCCTTTCTCAGGTAAAGATAATAAATAAATAATGGCAAATGTTAGTAAAGGAGTCTATAATATATCTATTATTAAATCATCTACATAATCAATAGATTTAATATCAAAGATGTTATAAATTGATCCTAAGAAAAGATTAAGTGCATAAGATTGCCTTAAACATCCATTCTTTAATACTTTATAGAATCCTTAAATTAATAATTAGATTCTTTAAAGAATGAATAATTTTAATAGAGGTTGTATAATGACTTCTATATCTTAAATGTTTATATTAAATACTTTTGCAACAGCAGATGAACTTTAATAACTTTAAATCATGTTTAAAAATTTAGATAAGAATGGTGATGGAAACTTTAGAGATAATAATTATTAGAAGCTTTTAAATCAGTCAATATACATAATAATAATTAAAAAATTATAGATAATATTATAAAAGAAATAGATTTAAATAAAACTGGGAAAATAGATTATAGTTAATTTATATTAAGTGCTGCTGATAAAAGGAAAATATTTACAGCTTAAAGAATTAAAAAAGCTTTTATGATGTTAGATGCTGATCATAATGGATTCATTACTAAAGATTAACTATTATATATATTTAAAGGAAATCAAATTAATAATTTAGATGATATGATTGATTAAATTGATATCAATCATGATGGAAAGATATCTATATAAGAATGGAGTTAAATGATCTCAAAGATCATTCCATGATTTATTTATTATCATATAATGTATATATAATGTATATATAATGTATATATAATGTATATATAACTATATATTTAATATATATAACTATATTTAAATTTAAATGAATAAAAAACATAAAAAGAGTAGAAAAAGTCTTCCAAAGCCTAAAAGGAATTCACTTTAAATGCGACCAGAATGGGATTTCGGGTATAAGGATCAATCTCTATATAAATTATCAAAAGAATAAATGATTGCCAAAAAAGTCTCCTTAATCTCCAAAAATAAATAAAAAGCAGCAGATTAATGGCGTCAAACACAAAAGAAATTAGCTTAAGGAATAATAGATTAAGATACTAGAAGAGTTTATTAGGTGGTTAGAGGAACACCTAAATTTAGGGCTAAAAACCAAAGCTAATTCATAAAATAATAAAAAATGAAAAGAAGTATGTCTTCTCATAGACTAAACTTCAAATAAGATAATGAAGATATTCAATAAAGAATAAAAAACACTAAAGATTTTTTAAGTCGTATGTAGAGGGCAGGTAAATATAAAGATTTAGGAAAAGCTATTTAAATTTTAACAGGTTGTACTTAAAAGGAAAGAAAGGAAAGAATATAATAGAAGAAGGAGTTGTAAATAGATTTTGTTGAATTTAATAATAGACAGAATAAGATTAAAGAAGCTAAGAAAAGAATTGAAAAGGTTATTTATTAAAGTCAAAGTTAGAAAAAAGATTAGTTAAGTTATTCTAATTTATAATAATCTGTTGTTAAGAAATAAACTATTGTAGCTAATTCTAATATATAAAAATTATTACATTTAAAATAATTGCTTAGATAAAAATAAGAGAAATTGAATAATATACAAAATAAAAGTAATACTTATAAAGAATTACCTAATTCATATTTTAATACAGGTATTAGTTATACTAATAGAAATAAATAATAGGAAAGTAAAATTAAATATTATTAATAAATTAAATAAAATATTCAGTATAATAATATTTAATAAAGAAATTAAATTACTAATAAAAATAATTATAGATCATAAGATCTTTAAAAATAAATTTCATTTCAATTAACAGATACTTAAGATAATTTTATTCCATCATAAAGGAAATAAAGTATATTTAATATTTAAAATTAGTAATAATAATAATGTTAAAATTTTTAATTCAAATATTTATAAATAGATGCATCTAATTTTTTCTTTAATAAAAAAGGACCAAAATTAAATAATTAAAAATAATCAGTAAATATTAATACAATGCTATCAGCTTTATCATAAACTAAAAGAAAAATTTAAATGTTTTAACCTGATAAAATATCCTAATAATAATCTGATTAATAACCTATACCACAAAAGTTTAATGTAATTCCTATGAAATTACCAATGAACATTTTAAAAAAATGATAATTGCATATTACTATATAATTAATTATAATTATAATTATATATATATCTATGTAAAATAAAGAACCATCAAAAACAATAGCAACAGCAAGAGATCCATATTTAGTTAGATCATTCAGAGGTCACTAAAAATCAATAAATTCAGTTTGTTTTGATTCATAGATGAAACAAATAATATCAGCAGGTTCAGATGCAGTTGTACATGTTTGGAATTTTAAATCTCAATTAAGACCATTTAGATTTATAGGTCATAAAGGAAAAGTACTTGATGTTGCATTCACTAGTGATAATAAAACTATTATATCTGCCGGTTAAGATAAAGAACTTAGATTTTGGAAGAATTCAGTTCAGGGTAAATGTTTTTCTATTAAAGCACATTCTGGTCCAATTCTTAAAATATCTATAGCACAAGATGATTCCTTTTTAATATCATGTTCAAGTGATAAAACATTAAAAATGTGGACTACATAAGGTAAATTTAAAACTTCTTTTACAAGTCATACTAATTGGGTTAGATAATGTTAAGTATCACCAGATCAACGTATATTATTATCATGTTCAGATGATAGAACATTAAAATTATGGGATTTTTAAAATAATAAAGTTATACATACTTTCACATAAAATAAAGATAAAGTTTTATCATGTAAATTCTCACCAGATGGAACATCTATTGCAGGAGCAAGTTCAGATGGATCTATAAAATTATGGGATATTAGATCATAAAAATTAATACAACATTATAATGCACATAATGGATAAATTAATAAAATTGCATTTCATCCATATGGTTTTCATTTAAATTCTGTATCTTAATAAGGAAATATTAAAATATGGGATTTAAAACAAGGTAGGCAAGGATGGACAGTATTTGGTCATGAAGGATCTATTAAGACAGTAGCTTTTAATTGTCATGGTGATTATTTTGCTACAGGTGGTTCTGATGCACTTATAATGATTTGGAAAACTTCATTTGATGAAGGATTTTCAATTCCTTCAAGAGCTAATTAAAAAAACTTTTTAATGAAAAGTGTTAATGATGGTGGAATTCAACCACTTTGGAAATCAAATAAAATAATATCTATAGATAAATCAAATTAAATGAAAAAAAATATTAATTAAATCTAATCTAATTCTTAAAATGGTCTTTATAATCCTTTATCTTAAGCAATTTCCTCAAGTTTTTAAAAATTAGTTAATCAACTTTAAATGTTAACTAAAAAGATGGTTAAATTGGATGAACGCAAAAGAAGAATTGAATCTATCACTTAACAATTAATGCAACATTAATAAATAATATAAGTATTTTAAAGAATGTAATAAGAAAAAACTAGTAAAGAAGTTTATAATTCAGTTTGGTAATATTTCAATAAATAAAATAATATTTAAAATTAACTTTAAAAAGCATTTAGAATGGAAAATCATTTTGAAATGGATATGAAAAAATTTAAATATTCAGATAAGTAATAAATATAGATGTTTGATAAAGAAGATTAAGAATTTGAAGATCAATTACTTAAAGACACTTTAAAATTTATTGATAAATAATGATATTCATTTAATATTTATCAATAAAATTATATTCTGTTGAGATCTACTTCTATTTGAAAAGGAGTTATTCCTTCATTCTTTTTAGATAATTGATTAAGTATAAAAAGTTTTTGCTTTACTCCAAATGATTTTTATCGTATTTTTTAGATTACTTCTATATCTTCATCTTACTAATTATTATTTTACTATCATTTTATCAATTATAGCTAATTATTTATTTTAATTTAATTTAATTTCTTAACTATAATCATTTTATTAAACTAGATCATTAATTTTATTTAAAATCTTTTTTTGCTTATCTTTAAAATTTTTTTTCTTTTAATGTGTTTTGCCCATTTATTATTTATTACTTTCTTATAATTATTTTTTAATCTGCATTAATTCTACTTTCAAATTTGTATTTTATCTTTTTAATTAATTAACTATTTCTCTTAATCGAATTTATTGCCCTTATAAGAATTTAATTCTTTAATTTGTCATCTCAGATTATGTAGTTTTTGGGAATTCATTTGATGTTTATCCTCTTAATTTTGATAAAATTTATTGTGGATTAAAATCCATTAAATATTATTGATTTATTAATAAGTAATAATAAATGCTAACAAATAATATTTTAATGGTAAGCCCTTGTGATTTTGAATTAAATGTAGAATCAGTCGATGATAATGAATTTATGAATAAAGTATAAGAAAAACCATAAACAATAAAAAATAAAGTGTTATAATAATATAATAATTCTATTACATTGTTACAAAATAATGGAGTCAATGTAATATCATTTAATAAAAATAATCATCAATAATTATAAAGATTTAAGATGCCTGATGCAGTATTTCCTAATAATTGGATATCAACAGATATTAATGGAATGGTTTATACATATAAAATGAAGACTAGAAATATATAGAAATTACAATTATCATACATTTTAGATACATTCTATAAAAATGGTTTTGAAATGAAGAAATTTAAGAATTTTGATTAGATTTGTTAAGGGACTGGAGCTTTGGTCATAGATAGGAAATTAAAAAGGATTTATATGAGTTTAAGTTCAAGAAGTTGTAAAGATGAATCAATAATAAAATAATTAGGTTTTGATGCAATACTTTTTAAATCTTACAGTCTATCAAAAACAAATTTTTATCATACAAATATAATGATGTCTATAGGAGATTAATATGCAGTTATATGTAAAGCAGCTATTTAATAATAGAAGAGATAATAAGTTATGAAAAAAGTATCAGAAGGAAGATAAATCATTTAAATTAGTCATTAACAAGCATAAAAATATTTTTGTGGGAATATTATTCAATTGAAAAATAATAAAGGTTAAAAATTAATTATTATGAGTACAAGGGCTAAGTAGGGATTTGGAGAAAATATAAACAAATTTGATAAATATGGGAAAGTATTGCCTATTCCTATTGATTATATTGAGGTCATTGGTGGTGGTAGTGCAAGATGCCTTATTGCTGAAATATTCTTATAAAAATCTAAATGAAAATCTATTATATTATTATTAATATATGTAAAATAAAGTACAATTAAATTAGATTGTAGATTATCTACTATAAAATAAACATCTTCAATAACAATAATACAATAAATTTCCAGTTTAAAAATTAATGTTATTAATGGATCACTAAAAACTTAAATATTTATAACTTACATTTAAAACATATCCTAGTGGATTATAACTTCCAACATTTATATTTCTAATGAAAGAAGTTATTTAATATGTATAATAAGATAAATATGATTTAATAGATGGACTTATTAAATTATTTCAATAGATTGATATTAATGGAGATGGACATATGCAATGGTAATAATTCACTTAATATATTATAGATTCAGTCAATAAAGTATAATAACCAATTCATGGAAAATTAAATTAGAATTATATATAAGATGAGATTATTTAAAGAGCTTATTCTAAATTTAGTAAAGAGTATAGATTAAAAACCACAAGTAATATTAACTTCCATAAGAATATTATTCATAAGGTCATTTATAATGTTAATAGAGATTAATATATATTCATTGAGAAATTAAGTACATGTATAAAAATTATGAATGCATTTACAATGCAAATAGATAAAAAGATAAATATATAATCTTAAAATTATTTTTATATTTTAGATATTTCTTTTGATGAATCTAAATAAATTATAGGAATTATTACCACTGATAATAGAAATATATTTATAAGTAGATCTTTAAATGATAAAATAGTATTAAATTATAGAACAGATTTAAGAAATACAAAGATTTGGTATTTACCCTTGCATAATAAATGGGCTTTAGCATCACAAGATGGGAATATAAGAATTTATAAAGTTTAATTTAAACATCATTTAATTATGAAATAGATTCTATAACATGAATTTAAAACTCAACAAAGATTTATTACATGTTTAATATAGATTACTGAGCCTTTAGTTTTATTAACTGCGTCTCTTTAAGGAAAGATAAAAATATTAAATTTGCATAATTTAAAAATATTATAATTTTAAAGTAGTCTTTAAACTGGTAAGAGAGGAATCTTAGGTATGGATTACTCTAATTAATTTGGTTCGCATATAATAACTTATGGATTTACAAATTATGTGAATTTATTTTGTCCTTAAATATCTTTAATAAAAGGATATGTAGGTAGATATGATGGTCATTCATTTACTATATTAAGAGCTAACTTTTTCAAAGGATCACCGATAGTAATAAGTGTAGATTAAAAAAGTAATATAAGAATTTGGGATGTTAGAATATTGAGAACAATTCAGGTTATACCATGTTAATCATTATTTAGTTAGATTCAATATTTATTAGTTATTCCTAAATTAAATTCATTTTTAATATTATAGAAAAAAATTATTGTTTTTCAAGATTATTCATTTCTTAGAAAGAATAAAAAGATCAATATTGATGCATATATGCTTAATGCAGATTATAATCCTCATACTAATACATTCTTTATATCAACAACATTAGATATTAGACATTATGATGCTTTAACAGGAAGATTAAAAAATTTAAGTTCTAATCTAAGCTAAGTAGAACATTAATCAGTTTTAACAGCATGTTGTTTCAGTTCAAGATATAGAAAATTTTTTGTTGGAGATGCTGCTGGATAAGTTAGATTATATAAAACTGATTCAGGTTAGTTAATCCAAGATATTAATTTTCCAGTATTTTAAAAATAATAAAAGAATAGAATTATAGAACTTATTTATATATATTAAGAGAATTATTTAATTACTGCGAGTTCTAATGGCCGTATATTAATATTTGATATGAATAATCCATAAAAGACAATATTTCATAAATAAATTCCACCTTACTTTTAATAATAGTTGACTTGTGCTGTATTTAATTATCATTTAGGATTATTAGCAACTTGTTATAACAATGGTTTTGTATGTTTATGGGATTATTATTCTTCATAAGTATAAGCTTTATTTTATATTGGTGATACTGAAGGTACAATGCTTAAATTTTTATTTCCTTATCCTCTTATTTTTTGTAGTACTAAAAGTGGAAATTTATTAATATATAGTGTAAGACCACATCATTATAAAAATTGTTTAATTTATAATATTCATCATGGTTAATAAATAACTGCTTTTTAAGTTAAAAGATATCATAAACATTAATTTCAATAATAATAACAAAAGTTTTAAATAGATTAATTATTTGTAAACGATTATTGTGCTAAATTATTTATTACTGATACTAAAGGGCAACTTACAGCCTATGATATAAATTTTATTCTTAGAAAATATACAAAAGTGGAAAGATATTAAATAAAAATAAGAAATAATAAAAGAGGAGAAAAAGTTATGGTTGAAAAAATAATTTATAATATGATTTAAAGAAAAAAAGTATTAGATTAACTTGTTTAGCCACCTTAATTTAAACCTATTATTCCTATTTATATAAAAAAAATTCATAATGGGGCCATTTCTAAGATTAAAATTTTAAAAGAAATTTTTTTATTATTAACATGGGGAACTATTGATTTTCGATTTAAAATTTTTTATCCGAATGGAAATATTTGTGGTTGTTTGAATATTTAAACTTTTAAGAAAATGTATTGGAAAGTCCCAAGTAATGTTGTTCAAAAAAGATTAAAATAAATAAATTTAGTTTTTTATTCGCTTGATATTATTGATGCTAAAATTTTAAATTAAAAATAAAAGTAAAAAATAAAAGTTAGCATGCTAATAAATAAATTTTTAAATTAATAATAAAAGTTAGTATTTTATTAATATATAGGATTAATTAAAAAATAAAATAAAGGTCATTTTAAATAAATTAAAAAAAAAACTAAATAAATTTAATATTACCCTAATACTATAATTGATTATAAAATGCCTAAAAAATAATCATATTTAGATTAATAAAAAACAAAAATTAGTTAGCAGACTTAAAAATAAAATAAAGATATAAAAATATAAAAATAAAAAATGCTTACATAATAAAATGCATCTTTATTTGAAAGAACATTTCAAATTCGAAAAATTAAATCACATTAAAAAAATTAAAATAAAGCTCATTAAAAATATTTTTAACCACCATTCTTTACAAAAAAAAAAACAAAAAAAAATTTAATAAAAAAAAATATTTGTAATTATAACATATATTAATTCCGAAAGAATTTATCTTATTCTCGTAAATTATGGTTTTCTGGATGTAATTGATAATTAACATAATAATATTCATTGGAATTGTTGTCTTGGAATTCTACCTAATTGATTCATAGTACTTGTAAAAGCAAAATTTCCTTCAATGTATGTTTTATTTGTTTATTTCTAAACTGGCATCCTATCATAATTAAGTTTATGGTTAATTACTAATAAAGGATTATTAGTACTCATAACTTCATCATTAAGAGATATTCCATCCAAATATTGTTTCAAAAGTCCCTTTAAAGTGGAATTTTATTTCTATAAAACTTCTTTCTGCTTAGATATAGCTAATTTATCTAATAATACTTTATTATATCTTTTCAAAAAGTTATTAAGATATCCGTATTATGTATATTATTATGAATTTAATTAAAAGAAAGTCTATTTTAATTATTCAGGAATTTATGTATCATCTATTGTATTTTCATAGAATGGTAATACTTTTTCTCTTTCTGTTTATAATCTTCTACATAATTATGCAGTTTTTAATATTTTGACTCCTAGATTCTAATATTATTTAAGCTTTTATATAGCATTTCTACTATTATTAGTTAATTATTTCAACCTTCTATCTTCCTAAATCCTAAATTTATTCATTTTAGCCTTCAATTATTGATAATTTCTAGATATATTTTATTTCTCTTTTTTAAGTGCTTGATTTCTAGCATTGCACTATTTTTGATGTTTCAAAATATTAATTTTTAATAAATCTATCTTAGCCTTTTTGGTAGCATTCAGCTTAGCATATTTTTAAATTTCTTTACTCTTTTTATAATTTTATTAATAATTAATTTTATGTTGATCTGTCTTTTTAGTAGTGTCTGTAGAATACTTTTGATGAAGTTGTTATAATTCTTGATAGAATTTATCCTGTTTTGTAGATAATGTCATTTTCATATGATTCAATTCCTCTAAATCTTTATTTTTAGTTTATTACCTTAATCCTTGTTCCTAATTTTTAATCTCTTAATTCTTTTTTCTTTATTATTAAATAACAGTTGAAATCATATTTTAAAGTTATTTCATTTGTCTCTAAAAATTACTTTACATTTGTGAATGTTCAGTTTCATATTAATGTATTATATACTCTGTATCTCTTTTAATTTCTTATTATAATCCTCTCATTCTTGCTTAGTGCAATAATATTAAGCCTTCTGTATGAATCAAATGATTTTTAAGTGCAATTTGATATTGATCTTCAGCTTAATCTAAATTTTTATCTAACATTTGCACAAATGCTTCATTTGAGTCTAACTATCTTTGATTATTTTGTGAGATTACATCTATTTAATTTTTGAGTTGTTAAGTCTTAGCAATTCTCATTATTTTCCTCCAATATGTTATTAATTTCCTTTTATTGAAATTAACCATTTGTTGTTAACTTTTTATTTTAGATCTTAAAATATCCCTTTTTATTTTAGCCAACTGTTTTAGTTGGTCGAATTATTCTTGTGTTTTTGCAATATGCCTTATTTTTATGTTTCTTTTTGGAGGAAGTCCACCTGGCCTAGCAGATCTTCCCTTCAATGTTTTACCTAATAAAACCATAAGTTATATATTATTTTTAATATTAATAATCAATTATTAATAATCAATTATTCATTTATGGGTCAATATCCAACAATAAATACTTCAATGGGTACATATACAGGCCCTTGCTCAGAGAGTGGAAAACCTCATGGTTATGGAAATTTATAATTAAAAAATGGTGATATTTATGTCGGATATTTTGATAGTGGGTAACTCACTAACGGAAGAATGAATTTTTCAGTAGGGAATACACTTGATTATTATTAAGGATATTTTAGAGAGAATAAATTTTCAGGGGAAGGGTCTCTCCTCAAAAAAGATGGACAATACTAATAAGGAATATTTTAAAATGGATTGTTGGTTAAAGGAAAAATAATATACTCTAATAAAAGTACTTATGAAGGGCAATTTATAAATGGTAAAAGAAGTTTAATAGGAAAATTAACATATGTAGATGGGTCAATCTATAATGGTCATTTTTAAAAAGGTATTCAAAATGGGTTAGGATAATTGAAATATTCTAATGGATCTACTTATAAAGGTTTATTTAGAGGTGGATTAAAACATGGAAAAGGGAAATAACACTTTTATGATGGAAGTATATATTAAGGATAATATTCTTATAATAATCTTTAAGGAATTGGTAAATTAATGTCTTCTATAGGAAGTACTTATATTGGTTCATTTAAAAATTCAATGATGAATGGTCAAGGAAGAATATAATTACCTAATGGAGATATTTATTAGGGTTAATTTTTAAATGATAAATTTCATGGTTAAGGATAATTTCATCAAGTTAAGAGAAAAAGATATTATAAGGGATTTTTTTGTTAGGAAAAATATCATGGGAAGGGATGGCTTAAATATTCTAATGGAGATGTTTATTAAGGATAATTTTATTCTGGGTTAAGGCATGGTTTAGGTAAATTAATATTTAATATAGGGCATGTTTATTAAGGTTAATTCAATGCTGATATGATACAGGGAAAAGGATTAAAAATATATAAAAATGGTATTAAATATTAAGGTGATTTTATTAATGGGTTAAAGTAAGGAATTGGTACTTGGTAGAATTTATATGTTATTTATTAAGGATAATGGAAGAATGATAAACAACATGGTAAAATAAAATCTACTAATAAAGAGAATGGAGAAGTAAGTATTGGAAGATGGGAAGATGGAGAAATGGATGATTAATTTTAAGTTACATTGAAGAATGGATAGAAATTAGTCTAAGTTTATATAAAAGGGATTAAACAATATAAATGATTTTTTAAACGTGAATTATATATATATATTTTATAAGTTTATATCCTTTAAATCTTAATAATATTTTTATAATAGTATTTAATTTTTGTTTAATATATAAACAGTTCATAAATAATCATTAAAATTAGAATCGACATTCTTATAATATTATTTATTACATTTATGCTATTTAAAAGCATATTCTATAATAGCTATGTAAAGGGAGCAACAACTACAAACATGATAAACATTTCTATAAAAGATTTTTTAAAATAAAAAGTAAACTAAAATGGTAATAAAATATTTATAAACAGTTACTAACAAAATAAGCAAATGACATATAAATAATTATATCAATAAGCAAGATTATTAAGTTCAAATTTATTAAAACTAGGTTTAAAAAAACATGATAGAATAGGAATCATGTCATATAATAATATATAATGGACAATTATTCAATTTGCAGCAACATTGGGTAATTTTATATTAGTTAATATCAATCCAGCTTATAAATAGTATTAACTTTCATATTGTCTTAAGAAAGTATAATGTTCATTTTTATTTATAGATAGTTCATATAATCATGATAATTATATCAAATTAATTAAATAAACAGTTTTTAAGAATAGATAATAATTTTCATTTATGAAAGGTGTATCTATAACAGATGGTACTAAATAAAATTAATTCATTTAATTTAAATAATTATTTATAAAAGATAAAGATTATTTATCTTAAATAGATAAAATATAAATAAATAAAGATTAAGCAGTAAATATTCAATTTACAAGTGGTACAACAGGTTCTCCTAAAGCAGCAACACTTTCACATTTCAATATATTAAATGATTCATTCGATATAGGAATAAACAATAAATATACATAAAATGATAATATTTGTGTTTCAGTTCCATTATATCATTGTTTTGGAATGGTTATGGGAAATTTATCTGCATTAACAAGATCTGCTTCTGTAACATATCCAGGAAGAGGATTTAATGCAAAGAAATCATTATAGGCATGTTAGAAATATAAATGTACAAGTATATATGGTGTTCCAACAATGTTTATATAATATCTTAAATAAATTGATAAAAAGTCGTATTAATTAAATTCATTAAGAACTGGTATTATGGCAGGTTCATTATGTCCTGCATCATTAATGAAGCAAGTTTATTAAAAAATGAATTTAAAAGATTTAACAATTTGTTATGGAATGACTTAGACTTCTCCAGTCTCATTTCAAACAAGTTCAGATGATACATTTTAAAAGAAAACAAATTCTGTGGGAAGAATATTAAACAATGTATAAGCTAAAATAATAGATTAAAAAGGAAATATAGTATAAATTGGTAAATAAGGTTAATTTTGTTTAAAAGGATATTCTGTAATGTTAGGTTATTGGAATGATTAATAAAGAACTAAAGAATGTATTATTAATGGATGGATACATTCTGGTGATATAGGAATTATTGATAATTAAGGATATTTAAATATTATTGGAAGAGTTAAAGATATGATTATTAGAGGTGGTGAAAATATATATACTAAATAAATTTAAGATTATTTAAGAGAGATGAATAATGTTTAGAATGTACAAGTTATTGGTGTTAAAGACTTAAAATATGGGGAAGAGACTGTTGCTATGATTAAACTTAAAGATAAAAATAAAATTATTGATGCTAAAGATATTTATAATTTTTGTATTGATAAAATTGCTTATTATAAAATTCCTAAATATTTTAAAATTGTTGATGATTTTCCTATAACAGTTACTGGTAAAATAAAGAAATATATTATTAGAGAATAATTATAAAAAGATTTGGTAAATGGTAAATTAAAAGATAATATTGTAAGATGATAATTTATATTTATATAGTAATGAAATTGATAAAAAAAAATTTTTATAAATAATTTAAATATATGAAAAATAAATAAAATTAATAATTTAATTTTTTTTATATATATATGTAAGGAGAAGAATAAGCGACATAAAGATATCGTAATAAAATCTATTTAATAATATTTACATGTATACTGATTAACAATATAATAATACTAATAATTTATTTGATTTGATAATTAAATATATTATGTTTGAATAAAAGTTTGTCAAATAATTTGATGAAGAATAAAGCTCAACCTTTAAACATGGAATCCCCCATGAATTAATAATCTCCTCAAAAGTGGACGTATAACATTTATTATGTCCAATTTGTATGAATATAGTATGGAAGCCTATTGCTTGTGGCTAAAATGGTTGTTTTTCAAGCTTTTGTGATCCATGTATTTCAGATTGGCTTAATTGTTCTTAAGAGTAAAAATTTTCAGATTAAGATTAATAAGAATATATTACGCATAATCATAAAAAATGCCCAAAATGTAAAAGAGTATTTAAAAGGACATCAATTCCTTTAATTAATTCATTACTTTCAAGTCTTATATTAAAATGTATGTATCATAAAAATGGTTGTAAGTAATAAATATCATATGATAGTTTCTTAAAACATAATCAAATATGTGGTTATAGAAGTATTCATTGTAATGGATGTCATAACTAATTTTTACGACATAATATATAATCACATAAACAAAAATGTGCATTTATATAAGTTGAATGTTAAAAATGTTTTATTAAATTAACTCAAGGGTAATTTCATTCTAAACATGATAAAATGACATGTATGCAGAAACAGATATAAGGAAAGAATAAATAAATAATAGATTTAAATCTAAAGATGAATTCATTGAAAGGGAAGATAGATGTTCTTTAATAAACTTTATTAAAAGTTATAAAAGGATAATCAATTCCTCTTTAAATAGATTTTTATACATCTTTTTCACAAAATTTTATATTTGCTAATAGTCAAGCAAGATTATCCAAAGCAGCATGGAATAATCATAAATTAAAGCATGATTTCCTTCATTTTTATATAACTAGTCCAATTAAATTATAATCATTAGCATGCTATTAATGGAAAGTTAAAATATTAAATTTAGAAGGAAATTTATTATTAGGTATTTGTAGTACTCTTTGTCCAAGTTCTATAGATCTTATTATAAATAAATTTGGATAATTGAAAAAGAAAGAATGGAATTAACATAAATATAAATACATTCGTAAATAGAATTTCTATTTTTCGGAAGGTGATTTTCTCTACTTTAAATATCATTCCTCAGGACAATATCTAAGTATTACGAATGAAACTAAAGATTTAAGATGTAAAATTGAGAAATAGATATTATAATAATTAGGTGAGAACTTCTATTGCTTTTATAGTATGGATATATTAGATGATTGCATTAAATTTATTTGAATTGATTAATTATTATTTATACTAATGAAAAATAAATGAAAATTACACATTTGATTATCATCACAGATTATTTAGGAAAACAATTTACTGATTTATTTTTGTTTTTTTTTTATATTGAATTATTATATTAACTATATCTATTACAAATTAGTGTTAATATTTATATATAATATATATGGATTTTTTGTGCAAATATCCTTGTTATTATCATAAAAGTTAGAATATTGAATACTTTTGTTTAGATCAGAAATGTCTTCTACCTCTTTGTTAATAATGTAAATAGGTACATTTAGAGGATCATTAGAATTAATCTCCATGTATTCTTAAATATGAGCAATGCATGAGTGAGGCAAGCAACTTTTATATAAATTTATTAAAATAATTAAAAGAAAAACAAAAGGGGTTAGAACATAAGAGAAAATAGCAACAGAGTTTCTTTACTCATATGTAGACAATTAAATATTACGCTATTCAAATAATATAGCAATAAATACAAATTATAATGGATAAATTTTCTATAGATAATTGGAATGGAGGGATTTAAATTATTAAATATATTTAGAAATCACTATAACATATTCAAAAAGAAAATAATTTAAAACCGGTTATTTAATTTTTATCTCATTAGTGTACTCAAAATATAAATAAAATTAAATAACAATATTAATCAAGACTTTCTATAAACACAAATTTGCATAAGAATTATTCAAAGGAAAAATTTAAGAATTGTTTGTATAATTGCTTGTATTCATGTATTGGGTAGAAAAGAAAAGATTAATTAAAGCCTAAAAATATAAAAATATTTCAATAAAATTAAGAAACTTCTTCATATATAAAGAAAAAAAGAAAACCTATTTTTTAAAATAAAGCATTAAGTTTATAAAAAACATTTGGAAATTATTAATAAAAAAATTTAAATAAATACAAAATAGATAATAAATAAAAGGGGAATATAATAGTTAATAATCCATAACCTCGTAAAATGTCTAAAATTATATATGATAATCCTAATTAACCATTTATTTATAAGCCAAGCTAACAAATAATTATAAAACAATAACCAATAATTTTAAAACAATAAACATATCAAATTAGATAAAGGTCACCATAAAAAACAAAATCAAATTCACCACCTCCTTAAACATTTAATAATAGATTCAATTCAATTATAACAACACAATAAGCATTTAATAATAGATTAAGTTCACCTATTATCAATCAACAGACAATATCCAATTCACCTATTATAATATCACAGTAAAAAACATATAATAATAGTTCAAATTCACAATAAGCATTTAATAATAGATTAAGTTCACCTATTATCAAACAACATACAATATCCAATTCACCTATTATAATATCACAGTAAAAGACATATAATAATAGTTCAAATTCACAATAAGCATTTAATAATAGATTAAGTTCACCTATTATCAAACAACATACAATATCCAATTCACCTATTATAATATCACATTAAAAAACATATAATAGAAATTCAATTATAAAATAAGAATCATTAATAAATAGATCAAATTCACCAATTATTTTTAATAATAGATCAAATTAGCCAATTATTACAATATAGCAAACATATAATAATATGAATTAACCAATAACACATAAAACAAATAATAATAATATTAATTAATAATAAGTACAACAGACATTTCGTAAAATTTAATAAAAACCTAAAATAGTAAGTCAACAAATTCGTCCTGTGAAAACTAATTTAAGCATAAATCCAATAAATATAAATTATTAAACTAAAAAAGTATCAAATAGATTTTTATCTCCATAGCCAACTTTAAATTATAGTAATTAAATACCAAAACAAATTAATTTCTCTCAACCTAAAATAATATATAATAATAATTAAATTAATTATAATGGTACTCTTTCACCTCAACCTAATTATATTAATACATCCACATTTAATAAATTACCAAATTAATCTAGTAGAAGTAATTATCATTAGAGTCAAATGAAAAAATAATTGAAGGAAAGTAGATATTGTTAATATCATAAAAATAATTATCATTAGAGTCAAATGAAAAAATAATTGAGAGAAAGTAGATATTGTTAATATCATAAACATAAATAAATGGATAAGATTAATCATGATAAAAAAGCATTTAAAAAAGTTTTAAATAATTAATTTAATTCTAATAATCAATTTAATAGAAATTAAAATATGAGAGCTTCAATTAAATATTAGAATAGCATAAATTATTAATAAAATAATGAAAAATTAGATAAAGATAAATATTTAGATTAAAGTATTATACATAAACATTCTAATGTTTTGAATAGAAGTACTTATAAGGAGGATTATTTATCAATTCCAAAATCATAATTTTATTAAATGAAATTATTAAATGAAAGGAAAAAATCAATTTAAATTAATATAGAATAACAAAAATAATTTTAAAAGAAACCAATAAAAAAATCATCTAAAAAATTAATAAATGAATTCTAATAATAAAAAAAATATATATAATCTTAATCTTAAAAAATGAATAGATAAATTTAATAAAATAAAAAGAAAAGGAAATTATAAATTGAAAAAATATTTTCTAGGAAAAATAGCGATTATTAAGAAAGATATAACCTTGAAAAATCACTTTCAATGAAGCAAGATTAAAGTATGATAAAGAAATAGAAAAAAAAGCCAACAGTAATTTAATTATTAAATTAATTAAAAGCAAAATAATAATAATTAGACAAAAGTTTAAATTTAAAAATAACAATAGATAATAATGAAAATAACACAAGTTTAATATCCTTAACATAAAAGATATAAAAACTTAAAAAATAAAACGAGTAATTAAAATATAAATACAAATGATAAATCATTACTTTCTTTTATTAATATTTTTCTTCTTGCATCTTCTATCTTCCCAATTCCATTCTAATTTCTTTTTTTACATACTTTTCTTTAATGTATTCCAGCAATTGAATTTCATATTGATATAAGAATCTAATTATTTTTGCTTGGCTAATTTTTTTTCTTCCTAATAACTGGATATTCTTGCCCTTCTTATAAAATCATATCTATCTAATGAAGATAATCTATTATTTTATTTTTATTATAATCTTCTTTTCTATTTTATTTTAGTATAGTTTTAATGCTATTTCCTAGCAAACATTATATCTTTAACTACTTTAAATTTTTAATCATATTGTCTTATGCATTAAACTCTTCTTTTGTCATTCCAATTTAATCTACTTTGAGAGAAATCATTTGATTTTTTTGATATATATTTAGCTAAGTTTACTTTTATGGTACTTGATGTTTGTTTAAGTTATTGATTTGTCATGTAATATATTTATTGAATATAATAATAAGCAAGGTATAAATTAAATTAAATAATTAAAATTAAAATAAAATGGTGGTATATATAAAAATAACAATCTGTAATTAAATTTATTTAAGAATGATAATGAGAGTAATTAATATACCAAAATGACAATCAATAAGTTACTGATATTATAATTATTATTAAAAGTAATAAATGAATATTAATAATATAATTCTCTTCAAATGATTTTAGGAGCCATTCTTTAAAGATATTCATTAATCTATAATGAACAATTTATGTTCCTATCTTCCCATCCTTCTTTAAAAGAAGGAATACTCAAATATCCCATATAGCAAGTTTCATGTAAATAAATATTATTTCCCCGATATTGGACATAAGGCTTAAAAATAGGAACCAACATTAATATTTTCTTAGTAATAATTACATTCCATCCTAATTTATAAATACTATCATATTTATTTAGCATATATTAGCACATACAATTAAATGTTTTATTAATATTTTAAAATGAATTAATTTAATGAATGATATGATTAAATGGGAGTTATTAGATCTGAATTACTTTTTATTCATTTTAAAGAATTATACTTTTACTGTATTATTTCATTGATTATATAGTTATTTATATAGGAATTGGTCTTTCATTAATATCTGGAAATTATTTCAATATTTATTCTAATCCTTTATTTTAATGTATTTTATTAACTACTTTTCTTAAAAATATGTTAAGTATTCCATTATTCATTGCAAGAAAAGATTTTTATTGAGGGGGCAAAATTTGCATGGTTACTATTGCATCAGCTTTTTTAATAATCTTTTAGATTTTTTTCCATTCTAGTTAGCTTAATGGTCTTCTTATATTTATATAATTTCTATTTAATTTTATTTAGTTTGGTTGCATAAATAAATCTGAGATGAAGTTAATGTTTGATTATTTTGATGCTTCATGCTTCTATTATTATTATTATTTTGCTTAATCTTTTAATTTATCTATATTATCTACATTATCTACATTATCTATATTATCTACATTATCTACATTATCTACATTATCTATTGATTTTTATTTGATTTCTTTTTAATCTATATTAGATTTTTATTCTTTCAATCCTTATGATTTATTTTCTTCCTATTTTCTTTCTTTATTTTCCAATTATTCTTTGTCTTATTAATTTACTTCTTATAAAATATTAGATTTCTTATCTTATTTTTTTTTCTTCTCTATTTATTCATTATGTCCTTTATGAATTCTTCCAATTTTACTAAAATCTTTAAAATAAACATTTTGAATATTTTTTTCTTAAAAAAGAGTTGTATCTGCTTAAACTCTTTGAAACATTACTATATGTCCATTCATGATGGGATTAGGATGAAAAGCCAAATAAAAATCATTTTTGAATTATTTTATAATATAATCTGAGAGATTGATTAATTCATAAGTATCTGTAATATTTTAATTTTATTCTTTAACTTTCTTAACTCCTTATTATTAATCCATATTTTGCATAATTTCTTGCAAATGTGCTATTTATGAGTTCCCTTCTTGATTTTCTTACTATTATTATTAACCTTCTTCTTTTTTTTAAACATGAATAATTTTTTAGTCAAGTATTGTATCAGGTGATTTTTGATCAAGTTATAATTGTTTGTTCATGTCAAGTTGAGATTATTAATAAATTTTAATAATTGGTTTATTTTCTTGAATAAAATTGAATTTTGTTTAGGGAGCTAATTTCTATTCAATTTTAATATAAAATATAGTTCCTTCATGAATATATTATTTAAATGGTGAAATATTCATCTTCATTAATTTTTCCCTTCCCTTAAAAACCAATTTTTAAATCAATGTCTTTTTATTTCTTTTACATTTATCTTTTTTAATGATATTCTCGTCAGCTAGTTTAAGATTAATAAGAGGTGTAATTATTTATTTAGTTCTAGCATTAATCCCAAAATATTCTTAAGATTGTTTAATAAATTAATTCTTACCTCCTATAATCTTTCCATCAAATTTATATATAATAGGATTATGTTTAATACTAAATCCATATATCCTACAAAGTTAATTAATATGATGTTACCATTCGGAAGGATGCTTAATCACTATTCTAAAGTCTATATGGAAATATTTACTCTTTATATTATTTGCTATTTATTCACATGCTGCAGTATCAACATTATCAGCACTTCCTGCAATAATGTAACTACTCATAATATATATATATATATTTATCAATATCTATTTATCAATGAGTTAATAATTAATATAGCAACACATCTTAAATAAATATTAACTTCTAAGGAAACATGGTTCAGGGGCATATGGTCACGTCTGGAAAGTAAAAGATCGTAAAAATGGAAATATTTTAGCATTAAAAAAAATATTTGATGCCTTTCAGCATTCCACAGATGCACAGAGGACATATAGAGAAATTATGTTTTTAAAATAGTTTAATCATTAAAATATAATTAAATTAAAAACTTTACATAAAGCTTATAATAATAGAGATATCTATTTAGCTTTTTAATATATGTAAGCTGATCTTCATGTTGTTATAAGAGAAGGTATTTTAAGACATGTACATAATCAATATATAATATATCAAATTTCAAAAGCTATTAAATATTTACATAGTGCAATGCTTATTCATAGAGATTTAAAACCATCTAATATATTAATTAATTCAGATTGCACTATTAAATTATGTGATTTTGGGTTGGTTAGATCATTAGTTTGTAATAATGCAAATAATAATCAAAATCCTGTTATGACATAATATGTTGCCACAAGATGGTATCGAGCTCCTTAGTTACTATTTTCCTCAAGAAATTATACCAAAGCAGTTGATATTTGGTCACTAGGCTGTATTTTAGGGGAGATGGTTCTTGGGAAAGCTATGTTTACGGGACATTCTACCATTAATCAAATTTAAAGAATACTTAGTTTTACAGGATGGCCTAATTAGTAATAAATTAAAAGTATTAATTCTTAAAATATTGTTTCAATTCTTGATAATATTTGCTATATTAAAAAGAAACCTTTAAATTAATGGTTCCCGTAAATTAATAAGTAAATAGTTAATCTTATTGAAAGTTTATTACAATTCGATCCTCAAAAGAGACCTACTATAAATTAGATATTATGTCATCCTTTCCTTTCATAATTTTATACAGGAAATGAAGAATAATCTATAAGAAAAATAGTGTTACCTGTCGAGGATGGGAAGAAGATGCCTGTTTGGGCATATAGAGGTTTATTATATTAAGGAATTAAATAATAAAGAAATAATAGAATTAAATTAAAGCAAAAAAGATCAATTACAGAAAAATTTTAAACTATAAGTAAAAGTTATGATTTGAAAAAATAATAGTGTAATTATTATCATAATAGAAGTATATATAATAAAAGCAAAAATAGGAAAAGTATAAAGAGTAGATAAAGAGTTTTATAATTTTTGAAATAGAATTAAAGATGTAGGAATAAGAAGATGCAGCATGTAAGTTAATAAAAGAAAAAAAAAATAAGTATTATATTATAACAACACAAAAAAAAGTCTTTAAATAAAAAAACTAACATGTTTAATTAAGTTACTATTAAAGTTCCTAAATACACACATATTAATGCTACTTTTATTCAATATTCCTAATATTTAAAAAGAAAAAAATCCTTTAAAAATAAATGAAATAAATAATATTACATATTAATCTTCTTATTATTAAATTATTCTAGATAAATATTAAAATATTCAAAAAATCAATAATTATAAGTAGGAGGAGGATAAACATTTTGAGGAGGATAAACATTTTGAGGATATTGAAATTATTGTTGTGGTTGATATTGTGAAGGTATTGGTTGCATTGGAGGTTGATAATTATTATTATTTATAATATAAGGTTATTTATATTGCGCAGGAATTTAGTATCCTATATTTGTATTATTATTATTAACATTATTCATTACTTCATTATTATTATTATCACTATTTTACAATATTTTTTTTCTTTTATAACGTCTATAAATAGTTAATATAGTTGATAATATTATTATTAAAGAGAATATTACAATTATTATTATCCACCAGTCAAACATTAAGAATTATTAAATGTAATATAAAACAATAATCATTAAAATTAATTATTTAATTAAGATTCAATTAATTTCTGTTTTAATTATTAATTCTTTCCAAATATTTTATTTTTTAATGAACTTAATTCAATTCTTTTTAATACTAAAAATTAATAATATTTTTATACTTTAGATTATAATTCTTGACAATTTATTTATTTAATACTAATCATAGGTTGACATTAAGAAATATCAATATTTATTCTTTAAATCAATTTTTAAATGCTTTATTTATATACTGAATAATAGCTTTATTCATTTTTTAGTTTTTATTAATATTTTCTTATTAATTTTATTTATTTCCGCATAAATTCAACAATTTAATTCTACTTTAATAATTTATTTTTACTATTTTTATATTCTTTTACTATTGAATTATAGAAAGTTTATTTCGGAATTTATATTTTTACCGTTTTTTATTAAAATATCTTTTGTCTATTACTTATTTTGCTATTTTATGATTTTTACTTATTTTAACTAGTTATTTAGCTTATATTATTAAGCAAAGATTGAATATGTTTTTAAGTGAAAATTGGTTTTCTATTTTTTTTCCTTTTTAACTATTAAAAAAAATTTCCATCATGAGTTTTTTATTGTATTAAAAGGAATGAAATAGATTCTTTTTATTAGAAGATTGGGATTTGTTAAATTAATTTACCTTCAAATTAGTATTATTATTATGATGTAAATTTTGGTTATTGTATTTTTTTCATATTAAATTTATTACATTAATAATAGAAATTATAATGATATATTTAATTATAACTAACTAAATAAAAGTTAATATCTATTAAAATATATTCAATATATATATATATAAATTATATGATCAACTAATTATAAAAAAAACTAAAATTATATAATGACTTTCCTAAAAAAGGTGTCATATTTCAAGATATATGCCCATTATTAGCTGATCCAGTATCCTTCAAAACCTCAATAAAACTCTTATGCTAAAAATTATCTAAAGTAGATTTTGATTTCATAGTAGGCCTTTAATCAAGAGGATTTATAATAGGAGCAGCTTTAGCATACGAATTGAACAAAGGCTTTATTCCTATCAGAAAACCAGGAAAATTACCAGGAAAACTAATAAGAACATAATATGTAAAATAATATGGAAGTGATATATTTTAAATGCAATAAGATGCTTTACCTAAAGGTGCTAAAGTTATTGTTGTTGATGATTTAATTGCTGTTGGAGGTACTATGCTTGCCTCTATTGAACTTTTGTAGAAAGTTGAAGCTAAAATTTAAGCTTGTGTTGCTTATATTGCTATTAAATAGTTGAATGGAAAATAGAAAATTGAGAAGAAGGTTAAGAATGTTATTGTATTATTCGATTGAATTGAATATATTATATATTTTTTAGAATAAATAATAATAATTATTATAATAATGCCTATTAAAAAGTTTCATTATTAGATCAAATCAGATCTGTTGTTTAATTTAAATTTCTAACGATGTTCTTTATATATGGAATAATACATAATTTCATATTTTTTTGGTATTTCATCCTATATTCTTCAATTTCATACTTGCTGATGTTCTTTATATTTGGACTAAATACATAATTTTATAATTTGAAATTTAAAGAAAGAAGGTATATATAATAATTGTATAGGTTATATTTACTATTTCATTGTCATTTATTATAGAGTTCACATATTTATTTTATTATTATTAAAACTTTTTATTATTAGTTTATCTATATTTTAATTATTGCTTTTATGATTAGAGCCTATGGCAGGTTATATGAATTATATTTTATTTTCTATTGTAATAATTGAATCATAAGATTCTTCAGTTGCCTGACCAATAAAACGATTGCAAATGACGGTGTCAATTAATATTTTTATTCTTTTATAATAAATTTTTAGTATATAAAGGCAAAAAGTGAATAATAGATATATATATTAATTTAAATATAACACTTAAAAGATAATTTTATACTCTAAGTTCAGTCTTAATAATAAAATTAGTTATTATTTCAATAATATCTAAAAAGTATGATTAACTAAATTTAATGAAGGAAAAAGAATTGATCAAATATTTAACTCTAATTTCTTCTACAATAATTCTTTTAATAATAATACATCTAATCTATTCTTTATTTCTAAATATAAAAATAATTTATATTAAAAACAATTTAAGAATAGATATATCATACATACCTTAAATAAGAGTATTTATATAAAAAGTTTAAATTATCTATCTTTAGTTTTGTTGAAAAATTCTATTCTTATTTATTAATATCAAAATATTATGAATATAAATTAATAATTGATATTATTATGCCTAAAAATAAAGTCAATTATTTAGGTAATGGAAATTATATAGTTAATTCTATAACATAAAGAAAGTATTAGGAAGGCAGAATATTATATAAAGTACTATGGGAAGGATATTCTTCCTAAGATTATACATGGGAGCCAATTGAACATTTAGTTCATATTTATCCCATGGTATTATAATTCTAACATAGTATAAAAGAATCAATAAGTTTAATGAAAAATATTATTATAGATGTGAAAAATAAAGAATAAAATAAAATCGGTAATATGAAAATATAAACTATTATTTGAATAGATTATATATTAATTAACTTTGTATCATTATATTATATATAATATTATTATAATAAATATGCTGACCATTTTTATAGACTGAATAATCATTATAATTGAAATCATGATTCTTTTCAGTCACTTGATCAATTGAAATGATTGCAGATGGCGTTGTTAAAAATAATCATTTTTTCACTTGGGTTGTTTTTGCACCTTTGCCTATATAGCACTTTGCAAGTAACAATAATTAACTCCCTTATTCTTCCTAAGACTATTAATTCATATTCCTGACTCTATATATTTAGACTATGAGTCTTTAGTGAATATTCAATTTGTGTATTAATGTTCATAGATTATACAGCCTAATTTCCTTTAGACTCTAAAGTAATATTTCCTTATTAAGGGGGGGATTTTGAGAAAGGTGAATAAATTTGGATTCAATTTACTTAGACTTCATATTAATAGCATTTATAGTCTAATAATCTACTTGTTTATTTAGTTTATCATCAAATTCTATAAATTTAGAAGAAAGTTGATGAAGTTCAAATAACTTAATTTTTATTTTATTTATTTTATTTTTATTGATAATTTATTATATATAAAGGATTATAAATATTTAATAAAGCATTAAATTTTTTTTATAAAAGGATTGATAAATATTTAACAAAAGCATAAAGTATTAATTTATTGAAAAGTTTTATTATAGATTATCATTTTGCATGCATTCTTTTTTTAAATAATTAAAAATTACTATTATAAAAGTAGATAGGAAAAAACTTAAATTATTCTACAATCTACCAATGAATGTAGCTGCAATCATAACAATTAATTAAATATGAGCATATGGTTGTGCTAAAAACATTATATAAAGTTTTTAGGAAATTTATGAGTGTATTTTATTTTAACTTTGACTTTACATATTGCATTGATATTAAAAACTAAGCAATAATTTTTAATTAACAATAATAAATTGTTCTGTATTTAATTCTCAAAGGAAAGTGATATAACAAAAGCATAATTAATTATCAAAATGTTGACACAAATTATTATGTTATATTTAATTAATTGAAACAAATAAATTGGTAATACTTTTAAGAGTGTCAAAGAGTACTGATCATCAAAATGTTAAACTTATATCTATTATATCAATATATATAATAATAATATATTATGAAATAAAATAACAATTTTCTATTATTTATTTCAAATAAACAAGCACATCAAATTTTATTTTTTTATTCTTTTATTTTATATTTGATAAATTAAATAGTTATATACCCAACCCCAACCCCAACCCCAACCCCAACCCCAACCCCAACCCCAACCCCAACCCCAACCCCAACCCCAACCCCAACCCCAACCCCAACCCCAACCCCAACCCCAACCCCAACCCCAACCCCAACCCCAACCCCAAATACTAATAATAAAATAAGATATATTATTCATTCTATAAAAAATTATAAATAATATATATTCGACATGATGATAACAAATAATTAAATATTTAAATATAAGTAATGCAGTTAGAAAGCTAATAATTATGTAGAGTCAAAGTAGCAGTGAGGGTACGTCCTCTTAGCTAAAAATAATTAGATAATGGCTAAAAAGTATGCTCAAGGGTTCTATCAAAAAAAGAATTATTATTAGGAGACAATAGATCTTTTCTATATGATAATGTTTTCGGGGAAGAAACTTCTCAATAATAAATTTATACATAGTGTGGTATTAACTTACTTTAAAAATGTTTTTAAGGTTATAATTCTACTATTATTGCTTATGGGCAGACTGGTAGTGGTAAAACTTACACTATGGGAACAAATCTCAATAGTGTTTATGAGAAATAATAAGGAATATTAAGTAGAATAATAAGGAAAATGTTTTAACTGAAGCAAGCAAGAATCAAATCTGCTGATATTATATTTAAAGTGAGTTTCGTTGAGGTTTATAATTAACAATTAATTGATTTACTTGATAATTCAGCAGCTCAAACACGTCTTAAACATCGTAATTATTGCAATATAGTAATAAAAGAGTAGAAAGATGGGGCTATAACATTATTAGGAGCAATTTAATAAAAAGTTTAATCATAACAAGATATGATGAATATCCTTTAAAGAGGGGCATTACAACGTTGTACATCAAAGACTATGATGAATGATACATCATCAAGGTCACATGGAATATTTATGATAACTGTTTAACAACGTATTATATAAGATATATTTGATTAGTCTTTATAAAAGAATGATAATGAAAAAGTTATTAAAGCTAAATTTCATTTTGTTGATTTGGCTGGTTCTTAACGTGCTAAAAAGACTAAAGCTTAAGGTGCTACTTTTAAATAAGGAATTAATATTAATATGGGATTATTAAGTCTTGGTAATGTTATATCTGCATTAACTACAACTAAAAGAAGAAAGTTTATTCCTTATAGAGATTCAAAGTTAACAAGAATATTACAGGATTCTTTAGGTGGTAATTCTAATACTTTAATGATTGCATGTATAAGTCCAGCAATAAGTAATTTCTAATAATCATTAAGTACATTAAAGTATGCTAGTAGAGCAATGAATATAAAGAATAAACCAATAAAGAATTTAGATCCTTAAAGTTCTACTATAACATTATTAAAGCAAAGAATATTCTAATTATAGCAAGAATTAAAGAAAAGAGGTAAGAAATGTATAGATTAAGTATTATAATAAAAGTTGAAGAATGAATGGCAATTAAGATTATCTGGTATGTAGATAGAATTAGCTTTAAGTGAATAGAGATGTATTAATTATACTTGTAGACTTCAATAATTGTAGAATATATTGTATAGGGAAGGGTACATTATACCATAATCATCATAATAAATATAATCATATAAGCAGCAACAATTTTAAAAGGATAAAATAATTAAGCGACAATTATTGTAAATATAAGAATATAGTAAAAGAGAGAATTACTTTAAAAATGAGATCTAATCAATTTGGAGGGAGAAGTAGGAGCATGGGAAAGCTATTGCTAATTATATTAAAAATATAAAGAATATAGAGATAAGTAATCATGATAATAATTAGTAATTAGATAAATTACAGGATATTATAGGGCAAGTAGTAGATTGTTAATAATCATTTATAAGAGATTAATTAATTTTAAATGCTAAATATTAGCTTTAAGGGATGAATAGTACATCATTAATGAAGATTAATACTATTTAATAAGGTATTAAAAGTAAATAAAAAGATATGAAGAATATTACAAGGCAACAAATTAATTTATAAGCACATTTAATTAATTAGATTAAATAGCAGTATAATATTAAGATTAGGAAATTAGAAAATTAATTGAATTTGATTCAGAGGCAGAAGGATTAGGCTGTTGTACAAGGTGATAAACATAGGGCTAATAATCTCAAAGGACGGATGGGAGAGTTATAGTTAATGGTTAAATAGCTTCATAAAAAATAAAAGTAGCAAAAAGATTTATTGAAAATGGTTAATTCTCAGAAAAGTAAGATAAAGGATTTAGATCAATAGATAAAGTTATTCAAATCTCAGAAGTTATAATTAGTTAAAAAGAAGAAATAGGATCATGACAAATTTGAAAAGTTTAAATTATAAAGGTTTAGATAATTAATACAAGCAAAGAAGGTAAATCGATAAAAGGACGCCTAGAATAGGAAACTAAAGCAATAGAATGCAAGGACTCAAATATTCCTAAAGAAGAAAATATAATAATTGCAAAGATTAAAGTCATCAAATAGTTTAATGAGAACCTTTTTAAGTAAGAGAAGTAATAATCATTAATAAAAGATATAATCTATAATAGAATGGATATTATCTAGGTTTTTATTAGATACTGAGAGAAGGAATAGTCTTGCTAAAGTATAATAAGAATTAAAGATATCTTAGCAACGATATAATAAATAGATTTAAATTCAGATTAAGGTAGGTCTTAAACTATAGAAAGCAAGGATCCAAAATAATTAATAATAAATATAGTAACTTTAGCAAAAGTATAATTAATTAACAATTGAAGTATAAACAATTTAATCTAATATAATATTTTTAAGAGGGCAATGTAGATAATTAATAAGTTAAGGCCCTTTATTTGATTCTTAATAAGAATTAATTAAGAAAATATATGGTTTCGATAACCCTTCTTTACAATTACTTTGTTGCTTATTATTATCAAGAGTATAATAAAGTATTACTTAACAGATAAGACTTCGTAAATTAAATTAATTATAGAAATAAGATAAAAGAAAGTTAGAGTAACAAAATATAGATTTATAAAGGAGATTGACGATATAATAATATAATTTCAGGCAATAATTATAAAGATTGAGGTAATAAATGATATTAAGGTATTCATAATAGTAATAATAGAATGTGCAAAGAATAAGGCAAACATTAAATCCAGTAAATCAACCTGCTTCATAAGATATAAAGAGATGTTATGAGAAAAAGATGCATGAATTAAATAGGAAATTGAAATATTTGCAATTAGATAATGAACAATTAAGAAGGAAATGTAATGTAGTACAATAGAAATATGATAATATCAAGAAAGTTAATGTTAAAGATAAGTTTATAGGAGTTATTAAATAATAAAGTGCTCATAAATTAAAGAGTCCAAGAGTTAACTTCTTTTAATAAACTATTTAATTTGAATAATAAGAAACTTAAATAATACAAGGGAAAATGAAATGGGAGATGGGAGGTCGTATATAAGCACATCATTCTCAAGTTTTATCATTATCTATTCATGATAATAATTTATTTAGTACTGCTAGTAAATCTATAAAACAATGGGATTTATAATATTATAAATGTATACGTTAAAATAGTTTATTAAATGGTTTTGTAAGAGGTTGTATTAATCTGAATAATGGATTAATAGGTGTTTGTTGTGATAAAAATATCTACCTTTATGATAATAGATCATTATAATTAGTAAATACACTTAAAGGTCATAAAGATTAAATTAGAACATTATATTCAAAGAATGATTACTTATTTTCAGGTGGTAAAGGTACTCTTCATTCAGGTTCAATTTTAATATGGGATCAAAGGAAGATGAATTATATATAATAGAAATAGAAAGCACATGATATATTTTCATTTTGTTCATATGGATCAACTCTTTATTATGGTAGTAGAATACATAAAGTAGGTCGAATGTCATTATAAACATTTTAAAGTTATTCTTTTTTATAGCCTCCTCATTTCGATGTTGTAACATGTTTAGTATCAATGAATGAATGTATTGTATCAGGTTCTAGGGATAAAAGTTTAAAGATGTGGGATGTTAATGGTAATTTAAAACATTCTAATATATCATGTAATAATTGGATAAATACACTTTGTAGTGATTATAATTATGATATCTTTTATTCAGGAAGTAGAGATGGACTTATTAAAGCTTATAGAGTTAAGGATAAGATTGATAATTTTGGAAGTATTCAGAGTAGTGCTGATGGAGTCAATGCTATCTGTTCAAGAGAGAAAGGAATTATTATAAGTGGAAATGTGGATCATATGATAAAGATATGGAAACCTACAGTTTAGACATTAGATTGTCTTTCACAAACTATTTGATTAATTTAATTATTCATATATTATATATATATATATTAAACCGCATTTTAAATGTAGTATCAATTAGGTTAAGCTAAATAATTATCAAATATAGCAATTGAATAATTAGAAAAATTATAGACTAAAGGAAAAGAATACTTATTAAAAGTAAAAGAATAATTTATTAAGATCAATCTTATTTAGATGATATAATTTTAAACTTTTGTAAAATAAATAAAAAACTCTATAATTAATTAATACTTGCTTATATAAAAAATCAAGCAAGTAATGGTTTAGGCTATTACTAATGTTAATGGAAGTTAATCATTTAAAAGAAGAATAAAAGTTAATATATCACAAAATGCAGATTTTATGAGCTTAATTAATAATAAAATTAATCTTATTGATAAAAAGTTTAATACTTTAAATTAACATATAGATATATTTAATAATTTTGCTTTCTTATCTGCTTTAAAATAAGTAAATAAATAGACATAGTAGACCTTTACTTAAAGAGTTTCAAAATCTAAAATGGAATTAGAAAATAGTTAATTAAAATTAAAACTTTAAAGTATATAAGCTTAAATGAAAACAAAAGATGAATTGATAAATTAATATTATAAACAATTAAAAAGATCATCAATAACCCCAATAAAGGAATCTTTATCTAAAAAGAATATATAATCTAAATCTAATAAAAAGAAAGTAACTTTTGAAGGAGATAAATATTTAAATATGAAAGTTATAACCATATAATAACCTACTTTATTTATAGATTCATCAATTATTAAATAAAACTAACCTAAGTAGAATATAAAAAAGTTCTTTAATAATATCAATAAATAGATAAAAAGCTGTGATTTATTATATAAAGCGAGTGAACATAACTTTAGTGCATTTTAATATCATAAAAAGTGTGATGGTCATATAAATACTATTTTAATAGGCTTATCTTAAAATAAATATATTTTTGGTGCATTTACACCAGTTTCTACTTGCAGTCCTTACCATTAACTTAAATTAACAGATTATTCAAAGAGCTCATTTTTATTTTCTTTAAGTCCTAATTAAATGTTTATGATTAGACAAAGCTAGATTAGGGATGCTTTAAATCCTGCCAAATAAAGCGGACCAAGATTTGGCAAAGGGGATTTATATATAAGTGAGAAATGCAATTTTAATCGACATTCAACGAGTAATTTAGGAAATACTTATAGTATTCATAATAAAGATCAATAAAAAGCTTCAACTAGATTACTTGGGGATACGAATGCAAGAATTGATTAGTATTAAGTTTATAAATTAGCATTTTAATGAATTTATATTATTATTATAATTATTATATTATTATTATTATATTATATTAATGATTATAACGTCATAAAGTATGGTTAGTAAAGTATTTAAGCTGACTGATTATCAAATCTCATTGTGATATGCTTTTCTGTTTGATATATATCAACAAAATATTTAATCGAATATCATAAAGATTATATTTATGATATTCTAATAAATATTATAAAATATTTAAATTAATATAAATTTGTTAATTTAATTTTCAATTACTTATATTGATAATCAAGTTAATAAATGTATTAATTAATCCTATTAAAATAGTTATATTTTAGTTATATATGATATTCATAAATTATTTTCATTATTAATCATTTATTTAAATGTCCAGCTTACAATCCATCTAGATGTATACCCTTGATTAATCTCACCAAGATGAAAATCAATCATAAAACGATGTGATTAAAGTAATTGAAGTACCATAACAAAATTCTCTTTTAAGCCGATAAGGCAGGTATAAACTCTACATACACTTCTTTTTACACAACTTTCTACAAATAATTAAAATACAAAGGAATATTCCCCACCTTAAGTGTAATATTAACTTTAAGTCATTTTTTAATTGCCTTTATTATCTTAGTAGAAAGGAGGATTACAAATACAAAAATCAAATTAATTCTAATTTAGTTATTTGATTTTCCAGCCTTCACTCCTTACTATTTTAATTTCTTATTATAAATGATTCAATTGTATAAGCTATTGAGCATTCTGAATTGCCTGTTGATCTATATCAGTAGCAATAAATCTCCAAGCAAATAAGGAAACTGCTAACAAAGGGTAAATTAAACTTGCTCCAGTGCCAATATCAAGGCCTTTAAGCCTTCCATTTAATCCATGGTTAGTCTTAAGGTGCTAATAAACCCATTTCAAATAATTGATTCTAGAAGGAATAGAAGGACATAGATTACATAAAGGTAATTTCCATTTAATATTATATTTAAGTAATAGAATAGTTTTATTGAATTATAATAAAGCCTTTTTTTATTTCCAATTTAAAAGAAATTAATAATTTGAAGTATATATATAATGACTTAAATATGGAGCAATATTAATAAGATCTTAAGTTTGATTATCTTTAAGACATCTTATTATATAATCTTTGTAATAGTATGAATACCACATTTATATATTTTATATTATAAATTATATGCCTGCTTATCCATCACCTTTTACCAAGAATACACAAATTAATAAGTATCGTAAATGTTTAAGGAAATATCATCATAAAGCAACTTAATAAAAGATTAAAAGTGATTAATAAATCTCAATGAAAGTTAGAACTATTATTAAAAATGGTATGAATTTAAGATTTAATATAATTGGTGAGGATCTAGATTAATTAATTAGATAAAATCCTGTTGTAAAGAATATTGAAGGAATAGTAATCAATCAATAAAATAACAATTATACGTAAGATTAGAAAACCACTTTCAATTATTATCATAACTTTATTAACGGAAAACAAAACTAATAGAAAATTATTAATTAAGTAAGATCACACTATTATAATGTTTTTCCTTAGAGATATAAGAAATCATTGACTTAATCATAATAAAAGGAAAATAGGATTAAACCTTTTTAAAATAAAAGCACTTATTAAAAAGTTAATTAAAGTTAATACAAATTAAAATATAAATTACCAAAAGTTAAGAATAATAAATTTTTATTATCTATTAAATAAGCAAGGAGAATAGGCCTTTAAAAATATCAATAACATCTAATTAAAAACATAAACATAAATAAAAACATAAAGAATATAATGATAGATGAATTTAAAGATATTAGGAAATACAGTGGATTTAAATGATTTATTATTATTCATAAATTAGTTCTTCTTAAAGGTTTACTAACAAATGATTTTGCTATAATTTATGGTTACTGGTAATGATCAAATGGAATTTTATCATTTACTTTTAATTTCCTTTATATTAATTTAGGGTAGTTTACAGGCTACCCCTTTGATAATATTGAGCTTGGCATGTTTTAAATATGTTTTGTAAAAGATTAATGCTTATTTGGTAATAAAAAACCTTTTTTAAAGGCTGGCCCTTACCTTATTCCTTATAATTTATCAAGTTGGGAGACTCTTGAAGGCATATTTCTTTTAGTATAAATATGTGGATCTGCGATAATTTTATGACTGTTGCTTTATTATGGTAAATATAGATTATAATCTTTTTATAAGTAAAACTTATCGAAATATTATTTTCTTTTATTAAAAAGTGTAAATTATTATTTGTTTTATTATTTTAATGGAGATGTTCTTTTATTATGAAGAAATTACTTTACCTTTTTCTTTTCTATATGAAATGGTTATTAATCTTTCTATAATTAAATAGGTTTCTATTTATGTAAATATATATTGAATTTAGGCTTTCCATTTAATATTTTATTCTATCTTTAATTAAATTTTCTATTTAATGATTAATCATCATATGGAGTTATTCCTAACGATAAATAATTCATTGAATAAGTATAATTATTAAGCTTATCAGAGACAATGCTTTACCTCAATTTGCTCATTTGCAAATTATAATCATTATTCTTTTGGCCTGAATAAGAGAACTTTCTTTAAGTGTTATTATTATCTTATTTGAGATAATGTTTCATTGAAATTGGGTATTTTTATTTAAAGATATAAGTCTTTTATTTGGCAGGATATGTATTCTACAAATTAAATGATTGGACTCGAGTTCTACTAGTTTTGGTAATATTATTATACTAATTGTTGAAACTAATTCTTTTAGACTTTTGCTGCTAATTTTATTTTAATTAGCCTGTTATATCCTATTAAGATAAAGGATTAGTCAATTTTCTGTTAATAAGCTATAATGATTAAGGTAATGGCCAATATGAAAAAGAATCAACTTGAGCTAAATTATCACAATTACATATATTTGATATAATATTAATATTCTGTATTATTTAAGATGGATATAAACTGCTTATATATAAATTATTATTTATTAATAATTACTATAAAGATTTCTTTAACTTAAATCTTTTTAATTAAACTCCAAAATAATTATATATTCTATTTATAAAAGTAATATTTCTATTCTTTAATATTTTGAATTAATTTATATTACTACTATTTATTTAAAATTAATTTGAAAGTTTAGTTATTGCTCCTTAAGTTAATCCTTATAATATAAATATTCGCTTATTATGATCAATTATTTGAATTCCTGAGATATAGTCTAAGGTTTTACTGGTTCTTTAATCCTCAGTTAATACTTTAGCAGATAAATAATTCAAAATGAATTAATTATTGACTAAGCCAAAAGCTTTAGCATTAATCTAATAAAACAATTTCTGCAACTTTTGCAATTTCTATTTTTACTTATATGGCATAATGACTACAACCCTTTGATATATTCCTTTCAATTATTCTTTTTATTTATCTTTTTTAAATGATCCTATTTAATATGACTTTCTAAAAGAGACTGTTAAATAAGCATCATTATTTAAATATTCACCAGTTTACATTATCCTTTGTTAAAGCTTACGTGTTATAGTATTTAAATCAATCTCCTTCTGATCGTAATTTTAATACTTTTGAAGTGGTTTAATAGTTCCTTTTAATTTAATTTCTTTAACATTTCCTTTAAGGAAATCTTGCAAAGGAAATAATACTAACCCATAATTATTAGTATTATATTTCTTATTAGAGCCAACTTTCTACAATATAGGTTAAACACTTTTAATTTATTTCTTCTTTTGGTCTTTACCACCCTTCTTCTCTTCCTTTTTAATCTCTTTTTTTTAGTCTTTCTTAAGCTTCCCTTTATTATCTTTATTATCTTTATTATCTTTATTATCTTCTTATTAAGGGAATTATATTATATCAAAGTTTAGATTATTTATAGGTTTCTAATCTTGTATGCTAAGGTGGATTTATCTATCTCTATTATGAAATTACATCTTTAAAGGGAATGTTCTAATCTTTTACTTTAATATTGCAGAATCTATTAAGCCTAGTAAAAAGACATGCTTTTAATACCATTTAATTTAATGTTTAGCAATAACTGCTTCACTTATATATTAATAATTATTTAAGAAATAATATTTAACATAAATTGGTTAATAATCTATCTTTGCAATAGGAACATTCTTAGCGCTTATGATCTACACTTAAAAAGGATTCAAATATTATCTATATGTATTACTTAATAAAGGATTATTACTAGTCAATAATACTTTTAAAGAGGATATCTACCCTTTATTAATAAGTTTACTATACTTAAAAAGAATGCTTTATCTTTGGAATATAATACTACTATAATCTATATTGATGATTTCTAATACTTTATTATCATCAGGATTAACGAAATACAAATAAAGCCTTTTTTAGCATAGAACCTTACAGAAGTCATCATCTACTCTTATCAAATCCATTATCTTGTCACATGTGTATATATTGTCTTTCTTATTCATGTTCTAGATTAGGCCTAAGTCCTTCTTCTATAATTTGTCCGATGTAACTCCGAACCATTCGTAGCAGATGAATACATTTGGAGATTATTTACCCTCGAATTCAAATTAGAACTTGAATTATATATCGTTTTTAGCAATGCCTGAATTGTCTGGCCTTGAAACTGCTTATTTCTTCTTTTATACTTTAGGTGGCATATTAATAATTATTTATATTTATATTATTATATATTATTATTATATATGTATTATATATGTATTATATGTATTATTATATATTATTATATATATATTATATATTTATATGTATTATTATATATATATCAAACTTCCCTCTAAATATAATAATATTGTAAATATTTATTTGATAATTGATATTGATAGACATTAATAAATTTATCCAATAAAAAGTTTAATTAAGGATTAGCATCATTAATGTAATATAAGTACTGCTCTAATTAAATATCTATCACTCCTAATATAAGGTATAACCTAATGACCAATTACTGAATCTTATAATTACTGAATCTTAATAATTTGAATAATTTGTACTAGGGCTTAATAGTGAGATTGAATGACAGCCCTTTTTATAGTGCTTATAGAGCGTATATTATAAGACCCATATCATCTTCCTAATTGATTAAGAATTTACAAAGTAAGATTAATACTTATTACACATATGTTTTCATAAACTGAAATGAGCAAACATTAATCAAAAAGTAAATACACTCTTTCCTATATTTCTTAATTTAATATATTTAAATTAAACTTTTCAATATTTGATTTCTAAACAATTGCTTATATTGCTCATTACAGTCTAATACTATATTACCAATAGCTTTAAGTGATAATTATAATAAGAAATGGCTTTTAATATTATTTATTAAAATTGAAATTATATTACTTTATTTAATGAATATTTGAGCATTATAGTAATATGTTAAGCTTAATATAACTTATAATACATGTTCTTGAATATGTATATGATTAGAATTATAAAGTGAGAAAAGGTTATTTAATAAAAGTTCAATATTTTATATAGAAGTAATTTAATTCTTTAGTTTAGTTAACTATTACACTTTTTAAATAATTTATCTATTCTTATTTAAATTTGATAACTTTATTTATTTATTAGTTTAGATTAATATCCTTAATCTTTGTAATTGAAGATCATTCATCATAATTAATTTAATATTAAATTAATATACATGATAATGATCATTATCACTTCATTACTGATATTGTTATACTTAGGATATACCATCATATATAAAAAGAATTGTTTAAAGTTTAACTCGAATAAAGTCAAATTACATAATAAATTCAAATTGAATCTATATTATGATGGTTGGCATCCAGTTATATAATCTCATGAATTAGGATCTTCATAAGGAATATCAAGAAATGTAGCAGGCTAAGAAATAGCTTTATTCAGGAATCAAAGAACTATGAAAGTATATGCAATATAAGCCTTTTGTAAGCATATAGGAGCTAATTTAGGAATTACTGGAAAGGTCGTAAATTAGAAATGTATACAGTGTCCTTTCCATGGCTGGATTTATAATGGGGAGACTGGCCATTGCATAGATTCTACAGGAAAAGTTAAAGAAGTTAATTCATTTAAATATAATTAATAAATTTAATTATAGAAAAGAAATAATGTTGTTGTTAAGAATTAAGTTTATAAGGTTAAAGAACTTTATAATAATGTATTTGTATGGAGAAATAATAATCTATAATTGGAAGAGATTACTTTAGATGATAATATCATTAATTTAAATGATTATTCTAATAGAGGAAAGATTTAATATTAGTTTACGACACATCTTATAGATTTAATATAATCTTTATAATTCTTTTAATATTTTTAATTCACTATATTTAAAATATTTAATATTACAGTAAATAATAAAAGATAATAAAAATCACATAAAATTCAAATTTAAATAAAAGTTTTATCAATACTTAACTTAACAAGTATTTAATTAGAATGCATATAAGCAAGTTTAGGATTATTCATATATAGATCAAATTATATAAATTTAATTAAAACTATATCTCAACAGCAATTAAGTAAATGCAAAATAAGGAATACTTTATATACTAAAAGTTATTTCCCATATTGGTTAAGTAACTTCATTCTTCATCTTTTCAAATCCCTTTTTTCAAACTTATTCATAAATTATAATTTCTCTAAATAAACGAGTGAATAATGGATTAATAATATAAGAAGGCAATATAATAGTAAAAAGTAGGAATTAAAATGGTGACGATATATTTATATATTAATATATATATATATTCATGATTGATAACCTTATGATTTAAGACATTTCCTATGTTGTATCATATATTATTAACAATTTGATGACATCACCCCAAATTCAAGTATACATTAATCTCTTTTTCTTCTTGTTTATTTGCAGACGCAGCATGGCCCTTTTTTAATGATAATTGGTTATTTAGTTTTATGCTATTAATTCATAATATAGAATAAATATATATATATAAATGAATTATCAATAAATCAATTATAATGGTCATCATAAATCATAAATTTCTATATTTTCTATTTTTTCCTCTTTCTTCTTCTTTCTATTCCTTTTCATCTATTCCTTCTTAATATTACTTGTCTGATTCTCTAGGTATGGTTTTCCTTTAGCATTAATCAAATTACTTAGATCCCTTTTCTTAGGTACTGCAAAAGAATAAGAATTCTTTTTCTTTTATTTGACTTCTATTTTACTGTATGTTTTCTTCCTTCCATCTTAATATCCTTATATTTAATAGTAGTTTTCCATTATTCCTAATGGATTCCTATCACAACGGGATTCTTTAAGTCTACTTTTCCTTACTTTCTAAGCCTCTAAATCATTATATTATGAATCTTAAAGTTAATAATCTTAATTCTAAATCTTTACATTAGTAAGATAAAGTCCAGTGAATTTCTTATCTACATTTCTTTGAGATGGTAAAACAAACTAAATTTCTTAATCTCCTTTCCCAACCCCAACCCCAACCCCAACCCCAACCCCAACCCCAACCCCAACCCCAACCCCAACCCCAACCCCAACCCCAACCCCAACCCCAACCCCAACCCCAACCCCAACCCCAACCCCAACCCCTTATATTTATTATTATTATTAATGTTGATTCTATTGTTATATATATTGTTATATTTAATCTTATTCACTTTTCTTTATTAATTATGAATTACCTTATTAAATCTATTTCATGACTTTACTTGATTATTCTTAATTTTATTCTTTTATAGGTTCCTTTTAATATGGTAGTTTATTGTCTAAAAGATTTTATATATCCCTGAAAGGCGATTGATTATACTTTTTAGGTGAAGTAGTGTCTTTTATAATGACAGAAGGTAAATTCTAATCATTTTCAATATCTAATTTAGGTCTTTTCTTTCTAGTTTAATATAATAAATCTTAATGTGTAACATCTACTTTTTTAATCATAGTATGAGCTATAAGCTTATATCTTTCTTATTAACAATATTGAATATAAAGTAATTAACTATTAACAAAATGAATAATAAGAGAATGTAAAGGCCATAAAGATATAAATATTAAAGGTCTTAATATAAATTGATCTATTGCAATTGCTATTAATATAGATATAATAGTATTAAGACCTAATATAAGTTTAGTCTATAATAAATGTATTCCACTATAGAATAATAATATAATTGATATATTACAAAGTAATATATATAGTTTATATGTTAGTTAATATGAATCTATAATAACTTTAATGAATATTATAGGTAAACCTAAGATTGCCACATAAGGATTAAGTATATCTGATGCTGTTATTATAATAAGCATAAGTGAGATAATAAACCATTGTATAAATATATTAGATTTGAAGTATGGCCCTTTAATTGATATAACTGTATATCGATAGATGAAATAATTCATAAGTGATTTAGATATAGTACATTATATTATTTATGGTTGAATATTATCTGTTGATATACTTTATTATTAATTTGTTGTTAATGTAGGAGTCATAACATAAGCTATTATAGATGTAACTAATATAAGTGCTCCAACGACTATATTTTATATAAACATTTAATATCAATATTATTATTATATTATAATTAAATGTAAAAGAAAAGAGGATTAAGACCTCAATCTGCTAAATATATGATTAAACCCAAAGAACATATACCATATATGTAAGCTTAATAGAATCATATTAGTGAAGAATAAGATTCAAATCATTAAGATTAAGTATAATTTAATAGAAGACCTATATCTGCTTTACCTAAAAGAATTATGACTGCTAAGACTTATAATAGAACATTAGCTGCTTAGATACCAGCCTAATATGTACATATGTTGCCTAAAAATATATATCAAGATAAATAACGCCTTTATACATAGACTTTACAACTGAAGCAGGCTAATCATATACTACATAATGAGAATGTAAGACTTAAAACTAGACTTGCAGTCATTTAAAAATAGAATATAAAGATAAAAAAGATGGATCAGAAGCAGCCATTAACAAGACAACCTCAAGTTAATTAAAACTTTGTATTAATATCAACTAAGCAAATGCTTAAAGATTGTAAAGAATAATTAAAGTTTATAAAAGATGATAATAATAAATTAAAGAAGGTTATTAAATATACAAAGATTCAAGAATTAGAAATACAGAAGAAACTTTATTCTGAGGAAGTATATAGGCTTAAAATGCAGTTAGAAAGACAAGTTAATAAAAATATCAATGATCAGATTAATATGTAGAATTATAAGGAGATAGAAGAAGTCCTAGGTATTAAAATATAAGAAAATGAAAATTTGAAATCTGAGATTGATAGAATGGATAGTGCAATTAAATTCTTAGAAGAATAATTAAAAAAGGCTAATTTCAAAGCTTCAGAATATTAAAAGAGGTCACAAAGGGATGTTAACCTTTATAAAAGAAGATTAATAGATAAATAGAATGAGGTTAAGAACTTACGTAAGAATTTAAATTAAAAAATTAAACTTACTGAGAGAAAGTCAAGGCCTAAAACCGATATTAAAAAAGATTAAATTAAAATATCATCACCTAAAAATAATATTCCTAAAGTTATTAGGAATATAACAAGTGCTAAAGGCAATAGATTAAAAGAAGTTAATGTTAATAAAGAAAAATCTGTTGAAATAATACCATAAAAGAAAATCTCATAATCTTAATTGAATTAGTATAAAGAGAATGATTTTGAATAGTATTAAGAAATTACTAATAATAAATAGATAAAGTAAGAGATAATACAAAAACAGTAATCTGTAAAATAAATAATAAAAGAGTAGAAAACTGATAAAAAAGGGAAGAAAAAGAATAAAAATATAAGTAAATAATTAAAATAATTAGGTTAAATATTAACATACAGACTTAAATCACATCGTTATACAATTCAATAATTATTAGAAACCATAAAGAAAGAAATCCCCCCTAAAATAACCATTTCTTAATTATCATAGTTACTTTCTTCTTAACCTTTTTTTATTACCACTGAAGAACATATGTAACTTATTTTAAAATATATATTTGACACTGATGTGCTACTTCAAAATTATTAAATTAAGACATCTAATCTAAATTAGAAATTAAGTACACTTTTAAAGAAATTCACTCTTATTAAGAAATAACTTTAAGAGTAGATATTCATGTCAATAGTAGATGTGATCACATCAAAAGCAGAATAAATTAAAAAAGTTTTTAAATAAGAGAAAAGAAGACAGATATACTATCTAAAAAATAAATTTGCTAAGTTTTGGATAAATTCGGTTTTGACGAAATTAAAAAAGATTTTATTATAAGTTAGATATCTATTTATTCAGATAGTATTAAAGAGATGAATTATATGTCTATATTCTAAAGGTTTTTATTTGAGGATTATAATGAAGTTAAGGAAGTTAGTTAATAATATTAGAATTCTAATTATCACTAAAAGCACAAGAAATAGAATTAGGATTATTATGAAGATAATGAAGATTGAAGCATTAATAATTATATGTATATTTAATAATCAATCTTTTTTTAATTAGAATACTACTTAATCTTACTATTATAATGGTCTTGATTTAGCTTTATTGTTTTATATTATTACTATATCATTTTAATCATTTTATTTACATTATTACTCTATTAATTAAATATCACCATCATCAGGTTAAATTATTGCATTATTAAGTTATTTTTATATAGTTCTTTTCCTTTCAAATATTTATTCATTAAGTATTCGTATATTATTTTATTTAGATTTTATGATAAAGATGTTAAATGCGATTTTTGTTTATTTTTAATCAAACACAATCATAGTTGCAAAATTCTTTTAAATGTACTTAGAAAGAAAATTATACTTCCTTTTCTCGTTCTATTAAATTTATTAATCATCTAATTCCTTACTTTAAATATAGATCTAAGATGATTATAATATCAAACTAAATTATATAAGTTTGCTCTTTTACTTAATAATATTAATAAGCTAATTTAATTTATAAATTTAATAATTTATATACATAAATACAGGTTTATTATTTTAGCCACAAGCTGGACAATTTTGATTTCCTTTTACTAAATTACTATTCATTATTTTTTTAGAACTATAATTTTGAACGTATAACTACCTTAAAATACTATATTTTAATAATACATGATTTGTAATTTTATTTTATTAACAATATTAAATAAACAAGAATTTAATAAGTTCCATTATTTATAAAGAACTTACTATTGAGTTAGTGCTTGCTATAGCTGGTATTATGTTCCCTGCAATTGATTTAATCCTAAATTGAGATAAAGTTTAAATATTGAATATCTTCATTCGTAGGTTAGCAGAACTTGCAACAAAAGATAAAATTATATCATCATCTTTTTAAAACTGAATTAATTTAATTTTCTTCTTAATTTCAGCTAATTTTAAAATTGATTAAAGAAATATTTTCACATAGATTTAAATCTAATGATTTTAATTCAGAAATTTTTATTTTAAAGTTTCTTCAAACTTTATATCAGATATTTATATTTAGTCTATTAAAAGAGGTTTAATTTTATAAAGCTTTATAATATCCTCTGAATTATGACTTCTAATATCTTAATTAAATAATAAATTAAAAGTCTTATGAGCAAATTCCTTATTCTAGAAATTAATAATTTTAGATAAATCTCCTAATAAATTATCCTCATTACAATCAGAACTAAACAAAACTTAAAATAAATTCTTAGCCCAAATTATACAATGTTATGCTTTCTATGGTCTATTTCTAATTGTGCAAGCAGGATAATTCTTTTCTTATTTTGTTATAGGCTAACATGAATAACATTTCCCAATTCCTTTTTTAATTAAATATGCATTACCTTTATAGCCTGCTGTCCCTGAATCTAAGACTATTTTATTAAGTTTCATGCAGACATTATTTACAAATTATCTAGCTTATATATTATCAAGAGCCATAAAGAAGATATCAAATCTTTAAAAGAAAATATAATCTAGTTAAAAGACATTTTGTATATGTGGAATTATTTATATATGTGGCGCAATCTTTTTTATTTATTAAGCTGCTACTTATGACTTATAAAGTCCCTTATGATTATTTTTAAAGATGAATTGACGATTTAAATTTGAGACTTAAATTGTGTCAAGGTCAATTATTTAAATCTTTTTTATAGGAAGACATGAAAGATTTTTAAGTATTTAGCAGCCTATCCCACCTACGCCTATAAGTAATATTCGTTTACTTTGGAGGTGATGTATGAATTCTTATGGATAAAGTTTATTTAGAATCATTAATAATTGTATTAATTATTAATTATTAATTATTATTATGTAATCCATAAATTATTTATAATGAATTTAATAATTTATTTGCCCAGTAAATTTATTTTCGGAGAAAACAAAAATCCCTCATGGATATATTCCTATTCTGTAAAAAAACCTTGAAAGAATCTTATATTCCATTATTATTTATATTATTTCATTACTTGTATTAAAAAATAGATAAAAGGAATTATAAAGAAAAAAAATCATAAGTATTCAAGATGGTATTCTTAAAATATCTGCCCCATAAATATTTAAATGTTTTTTTCCAATTTAAAAACATTTATTAATTTCTTTTTTCTATTATTATTCTTATTCAATCTAAATCTATTATTTTTCATCTGGTTACTGTTTTCCTTTTTTTTCTTTTTCTTGTTTTATCAATGTACTTATTTTTTGAACCTTCCTATTGAATTCAGGAGGCTTTGCAAATTTTAATTTTTTTGCTTATGATCATCATGATTATTTTGCATAATTATTACTTTAATAATTTTATTCTTTCTTAATTACTATCTAATACTTGAGTGTATATACTGTTATTGATGATTATTTATTTATTTAAATATCAATTATCTTTATAATGAATTATTTCCTTCATCTGTTTAATTTATTTCTTTCTCAAACTCTAATATTTTCTATTTCTATTTAAGTTAAATGTACTGTTACTGAGCAATTCTTATCTATGGTTTATCTATTGCCCTAATTAATTGTACTTCACACTCTTTATTTTTATTGATGTAAGAATAAATATTAGTGTATATTTATTAAAATTAACAATACTCACGAATATTGAGTATATTAGTTAATATTGCTATGACGGTATTATTAGGTGATCTATATTATGATATCATTGAGAGAGAATAATTTGGCAAATAATTGGAGTAATGATTAATATGACTAGATATAAATTATATAGTCTAATTTGTCAGTTTTATCTCATTATTTTTAATCGATAAGTAATAATTTTAAGTATAAATTAGCTTATTTTTTCATCTTCTTTTATTTCTGTTTTGGTTTCTTTTCTTTTTTTATATTTGGTTTATTAGAAAATTTCACCATTTTATATATCATTTTTAAAAGATTATATTGAATATTTTAAATATGTATTTAATCGATGTATAGTACAATATCTATTTTTTGTCCACTTTTATTAGTTTATATATTTTATGTATCCATTTTTCATCCAATCATCAATAGTAATTTAAATGTTTTATTATTTGCTGTATATATTTAAAAAAAACTAATACTGAATTGCATAATATATATCTTTTTATTAGCAATTAGAAAGATACATTTCAAGCCTATAACTTTTATAAAGTCTACTGATCATAAAATGAAAAAACTATAAGTGTATGAATTTAAAATTTATTTGATTTTAAAACATTATTAATTTTAGAATGGTATTGGGAACTATGATCTAAATCATTACCATATGACATCAACTATTTTATTAACAATTTTACCTTGATAAAAATAATAATAATAATATAGTTATGGAAAGCAGGAGGATTGATGATGCTATTTTAAACTAAGGATAAAATTTAGATGATCCCTAGAGTTGTCTTACTTCTTAAAAGATACATTAGTGATTATTTATTAAATCTAAATACAAACTCCTCCTCCTTCAAAAAAAAGGTAATATATTATTTGATTATCTTATTGCACATAGAAAGTATAATCAGATCCATCTAGAATTCTTTTTTGATTTTGAAGTGTACAGAAAAAACATAAATTATTATTTGATAATATAATATACATAATTGAAAATTAATTAATAAATAATTGAAAATTAATTAATAAATAATTAATTTAAATATTTTATGTAAATATATACTTTTAATATATTTAATATTTAATAATAAAAATGTAATAAAAAGAAAATAAAATAAAACAATTAGTTATATAGAACTTTATCAACTTCCTATTTGCTAAATTTAAATAATTTGATGACAAACTAACATATCTTTTCAATAAACAGGAGAATTTAGAGTAAAAATGTTACTTAATCTAAACAAATTGAGTCAAAATTTATTTAACATTCTTAAAATCTCCCTAAACAAGGAAAATTACTTTAGAGACTATTTTTAAGGCATATGAGGATAGCAATCAAGTAAAATTAAAAATAATTTAAACTAAATTAGATCTGCTTAGTAAAAGCAGTGCTCGTTATTTTATTTAAAAAATTAAATAAAATAAGAAAAATTACTTATATCATATGAATAAAAGATGCCATATAATATTGATATATATTATGTAATATATTTAATAGTATAAATTCTGATATATATATATTTTTATCAAAAATAATATAATAAAATGTAAAAGTTAGTTTAAATAGATAATTCTTATTATAGAAAAGGCATTGCACTTGATGATTTAAAAAGATATTAATAAGCTATTGAATACTACAATTAAGCCATTAAAATAAATCCTAAATATGATTAAGCTTATTATAATAAAGGCAATGCACTTCGCAATTTAAAAAGATATTAATAAGCTATTGAATACTACAATTAAGCCATTAAAATAAATTCCAAATATGATTAAGCTTATAATAAAAAAGGTATTGCACTTCGCAATTTAAAAAGATATAAATAAGCTATTGAATGTTATAACTAAGCTATTAAAATAAATTCCAAATATGATTAAGCTTATAATAAAAAAGGTATTGCACTTCGCAATTTAAAAAGATATAAATAAGCTATTGAATGTTATAACTAAGCTATTAAAATAAATCCTAAATATGATTAAGCTTATTATAATAAAGGCAATGCACTTCGCAATTTAAAAAGATATTAATAAGCTATTGAATACTACAATTAAGCCATTAAAATAAATTCCAAATATGATTAAGCTTATAATAATAAAGGTATTGCACTTGCTAATTTAAAAAGATATAAATAAGCTATTGAATGTTATAACTAAGCTATTAAAATAAATCCTAAAGATTATCATGCTTATAAAAATAAAGGCTATGTACTTGCTAATTTAAAAAGTAATCAATAATCTATCTAATGCTGTAATTAAGTCATTAAACTAAATCCTAAAGATTATGAAGTTTATTATAATATTGGCAATGTACTTCTTTTTAATTTAAACAGATATTAATAATCTATTGAATACTACAATTAAGCCATTAAACTAAATCCATAATTATATGAAGCTTATTATAATAAAGGAGTTGCACTTTTTTATTTAAAACGATATTAATAAGCTATTGAATTCTATAATTAAGCCATTAAACTAAATCCTAAAAATTATTATGCTTATAATAATAAAGGCGATGCACTTTTTAATTTAAAACAATATTAATAAGCTATTGAATGCTATAATTAAGCCATTCAAATAAATCCTAAAGATTATAATGCTTATAATAATAAAGGCGATACACTTTTTAATTTAAAACAATATTAATAAGCTATTGAATGCTATAATTAAGCCATTCAAATAAATCCTAAAGATTATAATGCTTATAATAATAAAGGCAATGCACTTTTTAATTTAAAATTATATTACTAAGTTATTGAATGCTATAATTAAGTCATTAAACTAAATCCTAAAGATTATGATGCTTATAATAATAAAAGCAAAGCACTTTTTAATTTAAAATTATATTACTAAGTTATTGAATGCTGTAATTAAGCTATTCAAATAAATCCTAAAGATTATGATGCTTATAATAATAAAAGCAAAGCACTTTTTAATTTAAAATTATATTACTAAGTTATTGAATGCTGTAATTAAGCTATTCAAATAAATCCTAAAGATTATGATGCTTATAATAATAAAAGCAAAGCACTTTTTAATTTAAAATTATATTACTAAGTTATTGAATGCTGTAATTAAGCTATTCAAATAAATCCTAAATATGATTAAAGTTATTATAAAAAAGCTGATGCACTTAAAAAATTATATAGATATTAATAAGCTATTGAATGCTACAATTAAGTTATCAAAATAAATCCATAATTTTATAAAGCTTATTATAATAAAGGCAATACACTTTTTAATTTAAAACGATATTAATAAGCTATTGAATGCTATAATTAAGTCATTAAAATGTAACCAAATTAATACATTCACTTATGTCATAATAAAAAAACATCTTGCTTGAATTAATTGAATAAATGATTAAATATAATATAATTATTAATATGAATTATAATAAATAAATAAATAATAATAATAATAATAATCATGTACCCGACCCAAAGGACTCATTTGATTGGAAGGGTTATCTTGATATCCATGCCTCTAGATTATTCTTTTGTTTAGCTTTTCTCTTCTTGTATTTAAATTTATCTCCTTTCTTTCTCTTTTATTGCAAGGAATTTTGCTAATGCTTTCTATTATCTTTTAAATACTATTAAGAGAAGAGTTTACATATCGTTTATATATTTTAAATTCCAGAATATAACAATAAAAAGATAAAAACTTTTAATAAAGTAAATTATAAGAAATAATTAAAGGAAAAAATGTTTGAATTAATTTAATGATAAACTCAAATCAAAATCAAAGGAAACAATGATAAAAACAAAAAAAGACAATTCATAGACATAAAATATAAAAAAAAATAATACTATAAGGATTTGATAAAGGTTCTTGGATACAAAATATTCAAGTAGGATAGACATATACTATGGCATGCAACTCTAGTAATAAAATATTTTCATGGGGATGGAATGATTATCATCACTTAGATGCCAAAATATTTATTATTAATTTATGATAAGATTAATACGATTAAAGATTAAACATAATTCATTTTTGATTGAAGTTGATAATCCATCATCTATTCGGGAAAGATTAATTTTTAAATAAAGAGGAAATGCAAAATCATTTAGGATATGATAGATTAATAAGGATTTAGTAATAAAAATTAGTAGATTTGATTGCAGCTGTTTAATTAAAATATGATCGAAATTAAAATGGCATATTTTACATCTTTGGGCATGAAATTAGTAATACAGGAAAGAACAATAATTTTTAAATAAAATCTAAATCTCAAGTACTTTTTTTAAATATGATATACAATATCATTTAACTTTAACCTACTAAATTTTTGCCAACTTCTTTTATTATAAATAATATTATCATTACTCTTAAAATAGCCATTATCAAATAATTTAATAATAACATCTTAAGAGTAATCTCCTTAATATTTAAGTTAGTAGAAATTTCCTTAAAAGAATAAAAAATTAATGTAAAAATTAGACTATATTAATTTTATTGAAATAAAATGTAAAGAAATATTTAAAAAAAAAAATAATTAGCTTTATTAAGAACTATATAAGGATTTAAAAACTTTAATCAATATATTGAATAACAGAAGATTAAATAATTATAATTAAAATTCAATTAGAAAAGATTAAATAAATTATAAAATAAAAATAATTTCACTTAAAAATTAAGCTTTAATTTACTTAAAATTAATAAAAACACAATAAAATGAAATATTAGCATAAGAAAATAATAATAACTAATAGGATTATTAGCTAGCAAATATTAAGCATTAACATTTAAAATAACAAAATAGATAATTTTCATGCAATTAAAATGAATTAAATTTATTTATCAAAAACTTAAAAAGAATAAATAATAATAATTAAATTAAAGAAATATATATAAACATTAAAGTTATATAAAAATCTTATTTTTTTCAAAACACAAATTTGATAAAAATGAAATGATATTTAGCAAAAATAATAAATATATAAAGTCAAAAAAAAATATCTGTAAAGTATTAAAAATCATTTATATGCAAAATAAGTGATCCAATATTTTAATTAGATTAATAGAGGTGATGATCAAAAATAATATTATATTATTATATTTAAATTTATTATAATATTAAAAGTATTAAAATAATTATCTCATTATATTTTAAAATTTAAATGAAATTTTATTATAAACTTAAATTTTATATTTATAGTTAATAATATTGAAAAAGTATAAATTTTTTATTTTTTACATATACATATCATATTTAATGAAAATTAAAGAAATAAATGAAAAAAAAAAATTTTTATTTTTTTTAAATTTAATAAATATATTTTTATTAATAAACTTTGAATAAATGAATTAGGAGAAGATTAATAATATTACACAAGCATATTATTTAAATTTAATTTATTTAAAAAAAAAAAATTTTTGTTGAATTTAATTTTGTATAAATAATTATACTTTTACAATTTCATTATCTATAAAAATGAAATTGTAAAAGTATAAAAAACTATAGTTTTCTATAATTCAATTTATAGAAAATTATTTTATAAAATCAAACTAATTAATGATCTAGAACTTACATTTGAGTATTAAAAACACAAGATAGCTAAAACTTTAATAAAAATATTGCATTTTTTTATAAATATTTTAAAAAAAAAAAAAATAAATAAATGGAAAATAAACATATGCAAAATAAATATATGAATCATACATATTATATAAAAATTTATAGTTTTATAATATAATTGACTATATATTATTATTAAGGAAATTATATTTTGAATTATGGAGGCAAGGGGTTGGGGTTGGGGTTGGGGTTGGGGGGTTGGGGTTGGGGTTGGGGTTGGGGTTGGGGTTGGGGTTGGGGTTGGGGTTGGGGTTGGGGTTGGGGTTGGGGTTGGGGTTGGGGTTGGGGTTGGGGTTGGGGTTGGGGTTGGGGTTGGGGTTGGGGTTGGGGTTGGGGTTGGGGTTGGGGTTGGGGTTGGGGTTGGGGTTGGGGTTGGGGTTGGGGTTGGGGTTGGGGTTGG
>NW_028292193.1:0-8708 GCF_963383615.2 Lipophrys pholis
CCCAAACCCCAAACCCCAAACCCCAAACCCCAAACCCCTAATAGTATAAGTAAATTAATAGAAAGTATAAAAATTAAAATATAGTTATAATGAGTTAGATAATAGAGTCTCCATAAAATTCTATAATAATCTAGGACGAAGAAGATAACCTATAAAGCTCCTTCTAAAGTCAAATGCTTCCCCTAGAGATCTAATTGCTTAATAGAATAGAATCAGGTCAAAAAATTCAAATAACCTAAAATGAATTTTAATTGCAAAAAAATAATAATAATGAAAAATATGAGAAAAAAAAAGAAACCTTAATATCTTACGGGATTTTTGATGCTTAGGAAATCTTAACAGAAACTTATATCTTAATAATGATATAGTTTTTGGGGATCTTTCTCATCTTTATCTTCAAATAGTTAAAATTTAGTATCTTAAACATATCTATTATAACCCTTAGTATAATACAGTCTTTTTATTTTCCTTTTCTTTTTTAAAATATAAGAAAATAATAGACAAAGAAAATTATGAAGAAATTCTTTTTAAAAAATTCATCTGCTAAAAAGAGCTTTCTTGACTCTTGTTTGTACTTGGTTTTGGATGTTAACTGATAATATAGGAAAAACTAATATTATAGCCTTTTTTTATTTTTCCTTCTTTTTTTATCTTGATAACTATGACACAATAATATTATAAACAAAAAAACATTTTTATAAATTTAGTATTTTTCTATTTGGAGTACTTCACTATATTTTTATTATATTTGAAACTTGGAAATTTTATAAGCTTTCTTTGGTGATAGCTAATACTTCTTCCCCTTCATATACTTTATATATAAACTATTGCTTTCATTTTTTATATTCTTTTTAATGCTGAGTTCTCTAGCTAATCTTTTTTATTAATTTTCCGAAAAATGGAAAATTAAAGCTCTTTTAGTATTCTTTACTCAACAATTCTTTCAAGGATATATAGGACTATGATATCTTATCTTATTATTAGATTTTGAAATTCAAAAAGATTAAAAAACATTAAATTTAACAAAGTTTATGATCTCCTTATAAAAGAGTTTTTTCATGTATCTTAAGGCACTTTTTATATAGGCTTTAATAGTTATTATTTATTAAAAGGAATTTTGCTTTTTTCTTGAAAAAATAATTTACAGAAAACTAATAAAGAAAAATATTTAAATCGAGTTTTAGATTTCTTCTCAACAAGAATCATTTATTAGCTAAGTTAGACCTTCTTTGTTGAAATTTAAGAAAATCATTAAAAGATGAAAAGTGATGAAAAAAAGGAAGAAAATGAGCAAGGAATAGAGATTTATGATTGTGCATAAAATTAAATTAAAAATGAAATCAAAGAAAAAAATTAATAAAAAATGAAAAAATAAAAAAACTCATTAAAACATAATAAAGAAAATTCTTTTTAGATAAATAAACAAAAGCAAGACAATACTCAAATAATATAAGAAGATTAAAAAGACTTCAAAAATCAGAAAGGTAAAAAATAATCCTTAAAATTAATCTATTAAAACTCTTCTAATATAACATAAGATAGCTCTATTACTTTATTGCAGTCTTAAAATGACTCAATTAGCTAGGATTAAAAACAGATGAAAAACATAAATTTTAAAAAAAAGAAAATAACCAAAATGAGGAAGATAACTGTTATATTTGCTGTATAAAAAAACAATGTATAATAGTAGACAATTGCTTTCATGGCGGCTTCTGCAAAGAGTGCCTAGTAACCTTCATAAAGAATTGAATTAACGAATGTCCTTTATGCAAGCAAGATATAAAGAGATACTTTATCTACGAGGACACTGAGGTTAAAAACTAAAAGAAAATTGTAGGTTTCATTTTCAGTAAATAATTATAATGATTTAGTAAAAGCTAAATTGAAAAAAATTTGTGTTGTTTTGCGTAGAAGAATCTTTTATAAAGAAAACATAAAAGATTAGTAAAGAGCTTTACGGTAAGATTATAAGAGAGCTGTTTAAGGGAAGTACTTTTTGGATGAGAAATCTTTTTAAAAGAAATCTTTAAAAATTAATATATCATAGAAATTTATTATGTGTTTTAGTTTAAGATTTTTTATAGAACTTCTTAGAAGTTTTCTTCCATTTTTAAATTTGGTATTTTTTCGTCATCTAATAATTAACTTGGTATCTAAATAGATACTTTCTAATAGTAAGAGTCCATATAATCTAGTATATTTTTTTATAGTTGAGAAAACTCACTTAGGTCTTCTTTAAAGGGAAAAAATAAATTCTCAGTGTCTTTCTAGAAATTGCATTTTTTAGGGATTTTTTATGCTTTTTGTTTTCTTTTTTTATTTTTCTTCTTTTGCCAAATATTATTTTATATCATATTATAAAGGAATTTATATTTTAAAATTTTATATAATTTAAAATATCTAAATATAGTATAAGTAAATTTTATGATTTTTAGTATTATTTTTGCAGCCTTCATTTTATGTATTTTTTTTCAAATTTTTTATGAAAAAACCAAACTCAGATTTATTAATATTTTGTTCATAAAGTTAATTGAATATTTTTAAGTAAAAAATGATTTATAATAAAAGGTACTAAAATAATAGTAAAATTATATTTTATATATCAGGGAAATATCAGAAAAATTCATATATTTAAAAATTGTAAAAAATTCTAAAAAACTAACAAAGTATAAAAAGTATAAGAAAGGTCATAGAAAATATACAAAAGACTAAAATATATTTCAAATAGATCTTACTAAGAGAAAATTAAAAAGTTTCTGAAACTATTATTTAAGTATCTAATAAATCTTTAAAAATGCATTAAATATAAACCACAAATAAATTATAGTATTTCCTATAAAATTATTTCATCATAAATAACATTATTTAACCCCAAACCCCAAACCCCAAACCCCAAACCCCAAACCCCAAACCCCAAACCCCAAACCCCAACTCTTTAAAATTTAAATTTATAATAAATATAATGAGCAATGAGAAAATATAACAACCCATTCAACTGGTATCCTTTGACAAAGACTCCAACCTGTAGCTACACGAAGAAGCCCTGGGCATTTTACACTCTATAAAGTCCCCTATGATCATCCTCTCCGTATCTGGTTTGTAAAAATCAGGAAAATCCTATCTCCTTAACAGGGCCCTTCTCGGTAACAACGAAGGCTTCCCAGTGAAAGGCGGCCTCAACCCCTGCACCAAAGGCCTTTGGCTCTGGAACAAACCAATCAAATTGGAATCACAAAGAAAAAGCGGAGAGATAATAAATTTGTTGATTTTGGACTCGCAGGGATTAGACGGCCAGACCGGCTCTCAAATAGAAGATTAGAAAATCTTCCTTTTAAGCCTCTTGACGAGCTCCATCTTAATCTATAATTCTTTTAACATTTTGGACGAGAATTCTCTCCACCACTTCTACCATGTCTTTCAGTTATTTTAAGAAACCTTCAGCTAATAAGGAAATAAGAAGGAAGAAAGCAAGGTGATCTTTCCCCATCTCTACTGGGTCATTCGCGATTTTAGCCTAAAACTTCAAAACTAAGAAGAAAATAAAGAAATTTCCATCGATGAATATTTTGAGAATTTTTTGCAATTCAGCGAAGACAAAGATCATTAAAAAAATATAGCAAATTCAGCTAAGAAGATAATTCAGAAATTCTTCAATAGCAGAAGATGCTTTAAGATGACCAGACCTATCGTCAATGAAAAAGAACTTTAGATGCTCTAAGATATTCCTTTTAAGAAGCTACGCAAGGAGTTTTAACAGCAAATTGGAGAGCTAAGAGAAATGATCTTCGGCCTCTAAAGGATAAAGATGATCGACGATATAGAGATAGATGGCGATATGCTTATCAAAGGACTGTAAATGTATATAGAGAGACTTAATAACAAACAGGGCTGGGAGGTGAGGACCAACTGGAAAATGATTTGTGAGATGAAAAATTAGAAGATCATGGAAAGCCATTTTGAAAGCTTTAATAAAATGATAAATGAAGTCGTGCTTGAGACAATGCCTCTGGAGGAAGTCAATTTGATCAATGCTCTGCGAAGAGAGAAAAATTCAATTTTGCAGAAATTTCAAGAAAAAATGATCGATTTTTAAGTTTATGAATTTTGAAAGACTTTCAAGAAAATTTTAAATTAAAAAATTCAAAAAATCATCGAGATTAACAAGGAGCTTTGCTTGGAGTAGTTTGAAAACATTCTGTAAAGGTTTAGCTTCGATTTGTCTCCTCTGAGTGATGCACAAGTAAGAATGCATTTCAAAAGCGCTTTTTAGCAAATTTCTTAATTCGAGCAAAATGACAAATACCTTTAGATGACTTTGAGTTTTTTGGACTTTTTGATTTCTTAGCTTTTTCAAAGGAATAAAAATTTATTGGAGAAAAATCAAAGTCAGGGATTCCTTAAAGAGCACGAATACCAAATGCTCACTTCTCAGCTAAGTAAGAAGCAGCTTTAAATCCAAAAAATAATGAAAAAATCGTCTTTTTTTAAAAAAGAGATTTTGAAAATCACTAAGAAAAATGAAGATAATTTTAGCTAGCTTTCATATAGACTGAAAGCGACTTTTTTAAAGGTTAAAAAACAAATTTAAATTTTGGAAAATTTAAAGATTCTTATTTTTCAATAAAAAAAAATTTCATCGAAAAAAGAAGAAAATTTCATCATTGAAAATTGCAATTAAAAAATTAGTAAAATCACCAAGGCCTTATAGCATGCCAAAGAGGCCTTAAGTCAAGAAGAAGAGAAATAGAAAATGCTCTAAGAAAATATAGAGGACTAAAAAGAATTCATAAAAGAGCTCATTTAGCAAAAAACAAAAATATAATAGTAAAATCAAGAAGAGATAAAAGACATTAAGAAAGACTATCAAGGAGAGATGAAAAAGCTGCAACAAGAAAAAGAAGAGCAAATTCATCAGCTGAAACAGCTCCAAGAATAACAGAGCTTCCACATAAACATCTAAGAGAGTAATATGAACAACGAAAACCAAGAGAGCATCTTTAAAGATAGTTAAACGTTGCTTTTTAAGAAAAAAGAAAAAAACAAAAAATATAAATTCTTACTAAGTAAGAAAACCGAGGAAAATGAAAGGCTGCAAAACGAGCTGAAAATTCAGCAAGAAAACCTAAAAAATCAACAAAAGGAAAATTAGAAGTCCAAACAACAGAAAGATATGAAATAGGACGAAATCAATCTGAGAATATAGCAATATCAAGAGCACATAGAACACCAGCACTAAGAAATAGAGTCTTTGAAGAAGCAGAAGGAGAGCGCCCTGAACATTGCCAAGGTTTTTGACGAGGAGAAACAAAGAAATGAAGAATGGCAGCACCAGCTGAAGACTACTTTGAACGAGACCAAGAAATAGCTCTAAAATGAACACCAGATAAACATGCAAAAATAAAAGGCTTTGGCAATGTAGCAAATGGAAGAAATCCTAAAATAGCTCGAAGAGAAAAGCTAAGAGGTTGAAGAATTGGTAGAAGAGAAGAAATGTCAGAAGGAAAGCCTCGAACAGCTCTAAAAAGAAAATAAAAAAATCCTAATAGAAAACTTAGAGCTGCAAGATTTAATAAAGTTGAATGATGTTGAAAAAGAGCAGGAGCATTTCCAGCTCAGGAAAGAGATTAGCTGTCAGTTTCAGAAAGCAGCCTCGCTCAAAGAAGAGAGCAATTAGGAAAGACTAAAAAACTTAAAAAGCGAATTTTAGAAAATGCTGCAGCAAAAGGACGAAGAAAGGCTCAAACAGTAAAAGCATTTTGAGCAGGAAAAACAAAAGCTTTAAAACGACTAAAAAAAGCAGATCTAAGAAGAGGTTAGAAAACTTTAAGAAATCGAAGAGGAATACAAAACGGAATAGCTTGAAAGCAATTTAAAGGTAAAAAGTTTAAAAAAGGAAATTTTAAGCCAACAGCAGTAAATTGAGCAGATTCGCCTCGTTTAAGAAGAGGAGATAGAAAGGCGTCTCCAGGATCAAGAAAGTGTCTATCTAGCTAGGCTGTAGGCGGATCAAGAAAAAATCCAAAATCTCGAAGAGAAAATACAAAAAAACAAATAAAGAAGAATAGACATGGAGGACTGATACGGCTATGTGAAGACAGACGCTGAAAATGAATAAAAAAAAAACAGAGAAATCATCTAAGAGATCACCAAGGAGATCTAAGAAAGCGAACTGGAGAAGAAACAGCTAAAATAGCAGCTGAAATTATAAGAAGGAAAATCGAATGAATAACAGTAGATCATTTTGGCATGAGAAAATAAGATAAAGAAACTAAAGGAGAATAAGATAGAGCTAAGATAAAAGATAGAAAACAATAAAAGCAACTATGAGTAGCTCATGAATATAAAATAGCAAAAAATAGAAGAGCTAAAAGAGAACATTTCCATAATAAAGTAAGAAGAGTAAAATCAGAACTTTATGCTGAGGGAAAAATACAGAGGTCAAATTGGAGAGCTCCACGAGAAGATTTCTCTGGTCGAAAACGAAAATAAAAAATACATCGAAATCCTTTAGGAGGAAAGAAAGAAGACAGAAAATCACCTAAAGGAACTTCTATAAGACTTAGAGAAATAAATCTCAGTAAAAGAGTGAGAATTGAGCTATCTTTAGAATGCTGGTTTCGAAATGAAGAATAAGCTGAAATAGTAAAATTAGGATGGAGAGAGGTAAGCCTTGGAGGCTCAAGAAAGACTCCAGAGCCAAAAGGAGTATTTTGAAAATTTGCTTTTGTCACTTAACGATGAGAAAAATTCCTTAGAAATTAGCCTTAGTGAAGAAATCAATAATCTCTAAAGGATTAACTAGAGCCTATAGAGCAAGTATTCCTATGTGGAATAGCAAAATAAGAATTTGAAGATCGAGCTATAATTGACATAGTCCAACTATGAGGACTTGTTTAACAAGTTGGAAGATAGGAAAAATAATGACCAAGAAAGCTTGAAAATGCTCCAGAGCCAATATTTGAACGAATTCTATTAGGAAGTGAATCAGAAATTCAAAATCCAGCAAGAGCAGTTCGAAGGCCAAATAAATTCCCTGAATAAGGAAAAGAGCCAAATTTATACCAAAATGGAGAACTTGTAAAAGAGACTGAAGCAGGAAGAGCTGAGATGCAGAAATTTGGAAAATTAGCAAAAATAAGAAAAAGAGGAAAATTCTCTGAGAAGCAAAGAAAATTAGAAGAATTTGGAGGGGCTGATTTTACTCAAAAAAGAGCAAGAAGAAATTTTGAGAAAATACGAGTTGAAGTTTTCTTAGTTTCAATTAGAAAATGATAATTTAACAAAGATGATAAAATCGTTAAAGAGGGAGAATGAGGGACTTTCTAAGGAGGTTGAGCATTTTAAGATACAGCAAAATCTGGATAGAAACAGTCATCAGATGAACATAGAAGGTAAGCTTGACCAAATCGATCGTCTGAATTTTCACATCAAAAAACTCGAAGAAGAAAATGAGCGCTTCAAAATCACAATTTATTCGATGAAACAGGTCCAGCTTGGAAGCCAAAAGATGGATAAAAAGCTCGAAGGAGGCCAAAAAAGGAAGCCTTACTAAATTATTATAAAATTATAAATGGAGAGAGAGCTTAAGATTGATGAAGTAATTCATATGGAAAACATAAAAGAAAAAAAAGAAATGTTTTTACATCAGGTGAACAATTCTGAGAAAGCCATTGAGTTCATCACCTTCTCTCCTCAAGGGACTGTCTTCCTGAGCTGTCAGAATGATCAGAAGATAGTCATCTTTGACTCATTGGACTTCAAGATCCTTCATTCCTTCCAGTTGCAAAACGCTGTCAAAAATGCCAAGTTCATAGAAGAAGACAAAATCATAACAGTGGATACCATAGGCAATCTTTCTGTCTTTTAGCTCTTCATAAAGAATTCCTTGATAAAACAAAAAGAACTTTCCCTTTTGAAATGTATAGACTTTGATCTCACAGTCGACAAATGATTTTTCATGATTTCTGGAAAAGATTTTGGATAGCTTAAAAAAGACAAAATCTTCATCAATGAATTATAGGAGATAGTTTCAGGAGAGCTAGATGTATAGGACTATCGGTGATAAATAGTATTAGAGGAAGAAGGGACTATAGGTAAGGTCTTGTATGGCTTAGATGATGATATTTTCTGTGTAATCAATGAAGAGAGAATTTGTAAGGTTTTCTTCGCTGATGAAACCAAGACGGAAATAGTTTTGAAGACTTTTCTATAGAGAATAATAAGGATATAAATGAGCTGATTTTACGAGTATTTGATTGCTTGTGGGGTGAATGGAGCAGTGTTGATAGACCCTTAGACCATGACTGTTTAACACGAGGTAGAGACAGCCTATTAGATCAATCAGTGCCTCATTTCAAATAAAATATACAACTAACAGGAGTAGAGGTTTCATCTCTTGCTGGCCTGCGGAATAGAAGCCATGAGAGTAGCCAGCCAAAAAGAGAATACAAATCAGTTTATGGTGGTAGATTTTATTAGGAAAAAGGTTTGTTTTAAGATGGAGGGAGCCGTTGGCTAGCTGACTTCGCTGGCTTAGTTTACGGATGGGATGGGAGTGGTCTATGGGACCTTTGACGGAATGATAAAAATACTGAGATTTGATCAGTCTTTTAATGATATTTTTGAATAATAATTTATTAGATATTTTATAGTATTTGTTTGGGGTTTGGGGTTTGGGGTTTGGGGTTTGGGGTTTGGGGTTTGGGGTT